>NW_026705845.1:0-300000 GCF_029867415.1 Vicia villosa | reverse complement strand
GGCAGAGGTCGAAGTCAAGTGATTCACATTTGGGTGTTGAACTTGATTCACTCACCTCTAAACTTGATGAAGTGGTCTATTTTCACTACAATCAATCTGAATATGATGGGGAAGTTTATTGGAGGCTATGATTATTTCAGAAGAAATTTAGGTGTGGTAGTTTAGTATGGGAGAAAGTGATAAGCGATTAATGGAATTGAAAATGATAAGATTCTATGTGATGTGACTTGAGTGCAAACTTTTGCACTTAACAGACCAACTTGTATATCAATCAAAATGGCCACATGAATAGAGTTAGTGTACTATTCAACAATAATTTACATACCTATACAACTGGATGCAATGTATCCTGCAAAAGTACATAAGATAATAATAATTTAGAAGACTCGCCATGTGTATATTCTATTAAGCACAAACATGATACTGGAACGCCTACACGTGTGTCATTTGACATTGACACATGTCAGACATTAAACACGTATTTTATTACTCCCTCCGTCCCAAAATAAATGTCGTTTAAGGTTGTTACACACAGATTAAGAAAAGTAATGATTGAGTCAATAAAGATAACATTTTTACAAAATTACCCTTAATTATTATTGGGTGTTATATATTATCATGTCTTGAAAAGAGTGTAGATAAGGGGTAAAGTTGATAAAAGTTAGTTAATATTGCATTGGGAAAGTAAAGAGACTATTATTTTGGGACAACTTTTTAGAGCTAAAAAGACACTTATTTTGGGACAGAGGGAGTATTGAAATAAACCAATGACCTGAGACTTTCAAATTATAGTTCAATCATGTATTTTGTCTGAATACAAGTTTTAACAAATATGAATGAATCAATGAATTTTATTCTGATATACAAATCTCTAGTAATTTTTGACTGAGTGCAGGTTTGACATTTATTATCCGTATCATTGTTACATGCTATGTTATTTGACATGAATATGACAGGTTACCAAGGAATTTCTTGACCATCCCATGCAAAGAACTTGCCATTGTCTTGGCTCTTCACATTGTTAATAATGTGTAACAGCTTTTGGACTGAGAACTCTTTGCTGAAGAGCTTTTCTTTAGGAACATTTTTTTGAAATGGCTTAGAAAGATCTGTGTCAACTGTGCCAGGATGCAATAGAATACATATGATTGGATCCTTCTTCCTTGCAAATTCCAACGCGACATTCTTCGACACTGTGAGAACATATGCGGAAAAAAAACCACTTGTGTCAGTATATAAGTTCAAATAAGTCAATTCAAACAAATCTAAGAGGACGGTGATCATGAAAAAAGAGAGACATACATTGATTAAGAGCAGTCTTTGAAGATCGATACGAATGCCAACCCCCGATACGATTGTCGCCAATAGATGCAACCCTTGCACTCAAACTAGCCACAACTGCACCACTTCTTTCTGTGCCAATGGCAGCTCCAGCTTTTAGAAGAGGCCACATGTGCTGATTTAGAAATTCACATAATCAAATGCTGCCTCAAATTATTGAGAACACACTATAACATTGAAGGAAAAGAAACACATACAAAGCCAAACAGAAGCAACAATAGATAAAGATTGGATCCACATACACATAAAGAGCGCATATTCACTTCTAAAATTATGATAAAGAGATAAACAAAGAAAAATTTGTTACCAAATTCAGATTGACGTTACCTTGATAACCAAGATAGGACCAACTGCATTAACCTCATACGCAAGCATTAAAGATGACTTCTCCAATTTGCTCAATGTGGTTTCTGTATTGTATTAAAAACAAATATAATCATCTACCACATATTTGGCAGAAACATAAAACATAGTAACAGACTTTACCTCGATATTCTATTATGTCCATTACTTACCTGGTTGCAATACTTTAGGTATTGAAAGAATCCCAGATGCATTAATGAGAAGGTTTAGATGGCCATATGTCTCTTTTATTGACAATGCAGATGCCTGATATATTACGAAATACACAAAGCTTAGCAAACGAATAGGTGTTTCGAATTTTTCAAATCTAACAGTGAATGTCTTAATGCTTAAACAAGAATATATCTTCCTATAGATAGCTAATCATGTTGTCTGTCAATTGAAAAAGAGCAACAATGCCATAACCTAACATCAGTCTCAGAAAAAGGGCACTGCATTTGCTAACTTGCTAACTCCCTTGACAAAAGTTTCCATTTTGGAATGAACAAGCAGGTTAACTTAATCAGGGTCAGTGTTGTCAAATAGCAGCTAGAGCGCCATAGCATGGCGAATTTGAACAAACATATGTTGTTCCGCAATATGCTATTTAGTACAATGTGTTGTCAAATAGTGATTATAGCAATGCTATAGCACGGTAGCATAGTAGAATTTGAACAAATTGCTATGTAATCGCAAGTGTTAGTATCGTGTAAGTAGGGTTTTGTAACTAAAAGGGTCACCATTCACTAAATTCCCGTTTACTGTATGTAAAAATGACAGAGAGAAAGAAAAAATAATTGATGAAAAAAAAAACCTCAATAGAACTTTCAACAGTCAAATCCAGTGGCAAAATTTGAAGACGATCATCAAATCTATCCTTCAATTGGAGAAGCCCAGTTGATGAATCAGGATTACGGCAAGTAGCAACAACATGTCCTTTATCATTATTCTCCAACAGTTGTTTCACCTATACAATGCCCATGAAGAAAAGTAAACATTTTTGACATTGTGAGAATCGCCCAGAATGAAAAAAAAAAAAAAAAACATTGATTTTGAGGGAGAAAAAAGATCTTACGAATTCAAGGCCGATTCCTCTGGAAGCTCCTTGAACTAAGGAAACCCCATTGGCTTGAGAAGATGATGATGATGAAGAAAAGGCCCTTCTTGCTAGTGATAGAATCCGAGGGGAGCGTGAAGCCATGAAAGTGTTTCGGGTTGGTTGTGGCAATTGCAATAGGGAATCATATGAAAGAGAAAAGAACATGAAGCGTGGCAAGATAGTGACCAAGTAAGGAATTTAGTTAACAAACATAGAAATATGTTAGCTGTTGTTATTAGCAATTGTAACATGTTGTTGTACGTGGAAGTCACAAACATATAACACATATTTCACTATTGAATTTTGGTAGTTGTAACCGTTTAGGTAGGTACGTTACATTGTTAACCCATCATATGGCCTCCTATGGTGTAAAAATACCTTGGTTTTTCAAAGATTGAGAGGTCGTTGGTTGAAAGAAGATGATTTGATTCAAAGTTCATTAGCGCTAGTATTAAGAGAGGTAAGTGTAATCAAATTATTGCGTTGAAGGTTGGTGATGGTTGGGTTGAAGTTTGAAAATTTGTTCGAAAACCACTAGTTTTTTTTTTTTTAACTTGTTAAGAACTAGTAACAAACCCGTGCGTCCGCACGGGTTCTGGTATGGGACGCGCATTTGTTTCAGATGTATATTTTTTAATAGAAAAATATCTGATACCCGTTAAAAAATAATAATTGAATGTATAGAAATATGTCTGATACCCGTGAAAAAATAATAATTGAATGTATAAAAAAGTGTCAGGTACCCGTGAAAAAATAATAATTGAATGTATAGAAAAATGTCGGGTACCCGTAAAAAAAATTAATTAAATGTATAGAAAAATGTCTGGGACCCGTAAAAACATTTAGATCAATAAAAAAATTTAATATAAAATATGTGAATAATAAAAGATAAAAAAATATAATAAAAAATAAAAGCTAAAAAAATTATGATGGAATGTCATGACATCGCGCCTGCAGAACTGGAAGAAAGATTCAGTTTGTACTTAACAAATACAGAATATTCTATGTGAATATTATGTAATCCTATGTGGCGCATATTATGTAATCCTATGCGTTCGCACGGGTTCTGGTACGGGACGCGCATTTGTTTCAAATATATTTTTTTTAATAAAAAAATGTTTGATTACCCGTGAAAAAATAATATTTGAATGTATAATTAATAAAAAATATTTGAATCAGTAACTTCATGTCCCGTTAATAATCAATATTTTGATCAATAACTTCATATTCCCGTGTATAAATATTATTTTTATTTAGGCATTGTTATCAAAAATATATAGATCAATAATAAATTATAGTTATATTTTCAAAATAAAATTAAAATTGTATCAAATTTTAAATTTTTAAAAGAAAAACATCAATAATATATATTTCAATTATTCATATATTATCTTAAAAAATATTATATGTTAATCTGTGCGTTCATGCGAATTTTAGACTTGTTACCTGTGTGTTCACATCGTACTGTTGTGTTTAACTTAAATTAAAAATAAATTCTATTTTTTATTAACTATTTTTTTTAATGCTAGCCATTTTTCTTAAAATGAAAAAGAAAAACATATTAACAAATACGTATTTTTCATTTTGTTTAAGAAAGAAATCTTTTGTTACTTTATAAAATTATCCCTTAGTAATAGTATAGTATGAGCTTAGTAAATTAAAATAGTTACAAAGAGAGTAATAAATATTAAGGACTTCAATAGAGAAAACTATATTAATGCTTCATTGGTATTGTAAAATGACAATATAAATTGCTCCACACTTTTTGCAAGATACTTATTTCGTGCAATAACATTAGTTCTACTGATACAGAAACATTATATGGAGAATGGCTCAGTCGAGATTTATAGTAAAAACTCAAAACAAATTATATAGAGAATGGCTCGGTCGAGATTTATAGTAGAAACTCAAAACAGTCCACTGGGGAGTTGGAATCACAATTGAAACATGAGTTTTATTTTATTAAAATTCAATACACTATTTTTCATCATATACTCACTTTATTCATTCCATAGTTGCATGGCCTTTATTCACAGTTAGAAACATATCCTAATCATGATGAGCCTATTGTTGCTGACCTAAAGGATTAGGATGGTAGCTGAAATTGGAGTATGCTTAACAATAGGTTTGATAAAATCATTCTGCAGAAGATTGCAGCAGTCCCGCCTCCCTCTGATAATGAGGATAACGATCATTGCTTTTGGGGAGGAACTATAAACTGCATGTTCAAAATATAGTCTGCCTACACGGTTCTGACCAATACTGCGAGAAGCCAACATTTGGACTGTATATTAGCAAAACTTTGAAAAAAGATAAATTAGTTTAATTGAAGATTACCTTTGCCAACCCAAACTCTGTAAGCTTGACTGAACCATTTTTCATCAACCAATATATTAGAACACTTGATGTATGCAAAAACTTGAGAATTATTTAAATAGACATCAGTGCTCAATCAATGCTTATCAATTCAATTCCAATGAGTTGTTTAAGACTTGCCAAAACCTGCATAAAATCAATCAGTGCATATCAGTTCAATTCACATAGCATAACCATTTATTTTATATATCACTTAGCCTTTACAAAATACCAGTAATAAAACCAGTATTAATACCAATATTAAAATCATCATTTGCACATATGTAGTACTCCCGCCATTCGGTTGACGAAGATAATTCGGAACAAACCAACTACGATGATTGACTTCATCCTGCTAAAAGGTTTTTGTCACTCATACAACAATGACTCATCTCAAACTACACCACAAGATAAGCAATATAAAAGACAAATTTGCTATGGGCTCATAGTTTCCGAATCTACAAATCTATATAAAAGAGGATAATCTAAAAGTGAAGCTCACTGTACACCTTGCATAAAAGCACAATTCCATGAATATTTTACCTTTATTTTCATTTCTATTGTCTGTTCTTGAAATCCGTTTCAGATTTATAAAAGGCATAGTTCGACGATCAAAATTTCCTTCTTCAATAGACAAGTAAGAATCTACGTTTTCATCTTCTGGTTTTTCATCTGCTGCATCCATGCAGTCATATTGTTTAAAATCGTAACAGAAAAGTCTGAAAGCGGTTTAAATTACCTTGACGCCGAGAATAAGTGTCACCCACCTTTTCGGTAACACAATCCACCACAGGAATGCAGAAAGCAAAATTTAAATTCTAATGTTTCATATAAAGCAATCCGAATAATTGCAATTTCTAACTCTCCTCATTTGAGTTGTTGCACCCGATTGCATCTGGCATAATCAAAACAGAGAGCAACCGACTGGAAATGCAACACTAACAACGACAACGACTCCTAGAAATTAATGAAAATTAATTAACAAATATAGACAACACATGTGGCCATAAGAATGTATCGGTAAATAAGCTTAGTTTTATCGTTCAACATACAAAAACCAACCTTTTTCCAAGTCATTCACCTGCACCAGACCAACCAAAATATTGATAAGAACATGACTCCGAAAAAACCAGCTGTAACAATGACTCCGAAAAAAATCAGCTGCCTCTTCAAATTAGGAGGAGTTCCAATAGTTTTCGTCATTAAAAGAAAAAAAGATTAAACTATAGAATCAAGCGAAAAAACATCACCAAAAAAATGTTGAAGACAACATAGAAGACAATAATTAGAGAAACATAGTAGTTCATTGATGGAAATTGTTGCATTCACTTTATCAAAACTATCGGCTAATATGTTAACATGCATCTCTTTGTAACTGCAATGGAAAATAGTACCTCGTTTTAAAAAAATTAGAATTTCATACATTGATCTTAATCAAAACATAGAGATTGCTGACTCCAAATCATCAAATGAAGATTTGATACCAACAAAATGGTTTTACCTTCTCTAGTCGCTTTTGATTATCTCCTCCAGGCCCATATATTAGACCAATGAATTTGTACCCAGTATATTCTGGTAAAAGTACATATAACACTAAGACTTTAGAAACACTACCATGACAAAGTATGAGCAAAAACTGAGCTGCAATAGGAAACAACTTTAGGAACTAAGGATTTATGCATGCACCTGTGAGCTACAATAGAAAACAACTTTTTCAAGGAATCATCAATCTACACATAAAATTTACAAAAAGTTAATAGATAGAAACACTACCACGACAAAGTATGAGCAAAAACTGAGTAAAATATGCAAAAACTTAAAATTCAAATTCTACAATCAACATAAAATTTGATGATTTTAACTTAGAGTGGACCAAACACACTGCATCTTGATAAGCCTCCAGATGTAAATATTGATATCATTGTGATGCTAAAACAATAGTTCCAACTCCAACCAAACTTCATATTTCATATGTCATAAATGAAACAGTTATATAATAAAAGTTGTAAAGACAAACAAATGAAACAAAGGTGAGTAGTACCAAACAGAATAAACAAATGAAAGATATTTACGACTTGCGGCACCGATATACCAACATCTTCAACACCTGAAAATAACCAGAAAACAAAAATAAAACTTCATTTGGCAAATCTGAAACAAAAAAGCTAAGAAAGTGATTGGTTTGGAACTTTCGTCGAACACTTTGAAGGAAACCTGTTTAAACCCGGATATGCCACAATACTAAAAATAACTCATTCCAAAACCAAATCTCCAAACAGTTTAAAACAATTAGACCCAGATCTAAAATATAAAAAACCCTAAGCCATGGAAGCATTGGATCTGGAAAAAAATGAGAACATCAAAACCCTCTTCATCACCACTTAGTAACAACAAAAAACTCCAGATCTAAAGAAGAAGATGCTCACCTTATTCTCAGATAAGTCATGTTCGTAGTTTCGGAACCAAACGAAAATCATAAAAACAATGTTAGAGATGCTGAATAAATAAACAAATGAACCAAAGCTTTGTTGTGATTCGTACCTTCCACTACTGGCTTACCTTATAAATCTAAAATTTCACGAAGGAAACACAATATGAAACATAGTGAACATCTTCCCATGGTTTATTTCCACACTGAGGCACCGCACGTGGAGCCACCAGAAACCGCACTATCGGCGAAGCTTCCCCCTCCACGTGAGCCAAAACCACCAAACCTGAAACAACAAACACAAAATCGAAATCAAAATCGAAATAAAAATCGAATCTATTTGAAACTCAATAATAACAATGAAGAAGGAGAGGGAGAAGGAAGAAGAAGAGGATGAAGGAAGAAGTCTCAGAAAGAGAGAAAAAGAAAATGAACGAGAGAGAGAGAGAGAGAGAGAGAGAGAGAGAGAGAGAGAGAGAGAGAGAGAGAGAGAAGTAAATGAATATGAGAAAAAGGAGAAAGGACGTGAGAGAGAGAAAAAATTGTTTTGAAAAGGTAGAAAAAGTTGTTTTGAAAAGGTAGAAAAAGTGTAGAATTGGAAGGAAGTAGAAGACACCATCCACGCGTCAGGCAATTTTCCAAAGGAGGGTAAAATTGGGATTTCAAGAACAATCGATTTTCTTATATTATAGATATGTTAGGATCAATTAGTAGGAAAATACTTACATAGACACAACCATAACACCTGTACTTACACACAACCAATCATATTTTTTTATTAATTAAAAATTAAAAATAAAATTATGTCTCTCCTCTTTTATCTCAACCACCCCCATGATGCCAATTAAAAACGAAATTAAAATTTAAATACATTTAAATTCTCTTTCTTTTTATTGGTTGTTCCTAAAAATATGGGTTTAAGTTCGTGTCCATGCAAGTATTTCCCCAATTAGTATTGATTAAGATCAATTAGCAGAAATAAAACTTTAATCTCGTATATATTGTAATTAACACATTGTATATTGTAATCAGCCCATATGCATATAAATGTTTCAAGTTTGATTTCATTTGATACACAACATTATACACAAATACCTTTTCAATATGATATTATAAGGTGTAGGTTTCATGATCCTTTCCTATTTGCCCTAGTAACCTCGTTGTTCAAAATACACACGTTAGTTGCATGTCTCCGATCTCTGCCACTATGCGTCCAATCAGCGGTGTAACACTCCAAAATTTGATTAATTTATTTAATCAAATTATTGGTGTTTTATTTAATTATTTAGTATGTAGTATGCTTTAATTAAAAAATTATTATTTGATGTGTGTATGTGGTAAATAGTAGGGTGTAGTGAGAGTATTAGCGAATCGGTAAAATAATTAGAATTACTAGTTATTTTTAATTAATTTATTAAATAGTGAATTTGTGGCATTGAGGTAGAAATTACTTTATTTAGAAAAAGTGGATCGAACCCATGACTAATTATATTTTTCTCCCTGGTGTAAGTGCGTCCCAAATCTTCTAAATGACCCCGAGGTATAGTCCAGATGCCATTACACGATTCTAATATTTGGAACTAGAGAAGTACATGAATGCAGGCTTAACTATAATCCCACTATTTTGCATGGTACTATGAACATCCTTAGATTTTGTATAGAATTAAAATTTACTAATGTCGTATGCACTCTGAGGTATTGTATTAAACTTAGGCATATATGACATTCATTTAATTGTCTCAGATACACTCCTATCTTTAGAAACCCTTACATTAAATGAATTTATGAAAAATTTGTTATACTATGTCAACATCCATTTTTCACTCCATCCGAGGGAATTTTTCTTTGATACGTCTTTTGTGAGAAGATAAATAAGGTTGAACTTCATCAAGATTATTCAACATATACAAATGTGCTTTAAGAACTACATCTCGAGCCATTGTCTTAACATTTAAATCCTGAGTATTTTTACCTTCATATCTTCCACCATGATGATACTTAGGAATTCATATAGAGTCTAATTCTAACAAATAGTTTGAACAAGACTCAATAGCTTCTTGTGTGATGTACCTTTTGACGATCAAAACTTTTGAACGATGATGATTCTTCGCATACCCTTTAAAGATCTTCATATATCGCTCTATTATATACATCCACCTTAAATAAACATGACCAATAAATCTAATCTCACTGACTATATAAACAATTAAGTGAACCATAATGTCAAAAAAAGATGGAGGAAAATACAGCTCCAATTGACACAAGATAATTGCAGTCTCATGTTTTAACTCATATAAATTTCCTTGATCAATGATTTTAGTACAAATAGAATTGAAAAATAAGTACAGTCTAGTTATTTTTTTCTTTATTTTATTTTTTTGGGGCAAATTCCATTAGTAGAAGTTGTTGCATCAAGATATGACAATCATGAGATTTTAATCTGATTAATTTGAGATCTTCATTGGTAGAAGTTTCTTGACATTTGAAGAGTACACTTGGAAAACTTTGATGCCCTGCAAACACCCGCAAAAACTATTTTTCTTTTCTGCATATAGAGTATGACATGTTGGGAGCAAATATGTTATTTCACCTATTTCTTTTGGGGATAAAATCTTGTCTTATACTCATTTATGCCAACTCTTGACAAGCTATCTTTTGTATTTTCTTGAATGTTGATAAGTGTTCCATTTAAACTATCATACACATTTTATGCATATGCATCATATCAAGACAATATCTTGTATCGAGGCTAGACTAATATGGAAGATCGAATAAAACCGACCTATTTTCCAAATATTTTTTCCACAGGCCCTTTTTTGTTCTTTTCAAAGATAACATTAATGTGTTGTTGTCATTTATAAATTTCCTCCTCAGTTAAGGGTTTCAGAGTGATATCAAACTCTGACTCACCATTAAAAGCCTTCCGCAATCTATGATATGGATGATTGGGGTCTTAGAAATTCTTGATTCCCAAGATAAATAGTCTATCAGCTTCACATACAGGACACACTTTATGTACCTTAATGTTGTATCCTAATAAATTATTGTAAGTAAGAAACTCATTGATTATGCAAAACAACATCACATACATCTAAAACTTTTCACCTGAATACACATCATCAACATCAACGCCTTCCTCCCACTAAATTTGTAAATCTTCAATCAATAACCTTAAATAAACATCTATATTATTTCTTGGTTGTTTTGGACCCAAAATCATAACATATAACATCATATTTTTGCTTCCTGCACAACCACAAAGATAGGTTATAAATTATGATAAGAACATGACATGAAGTATTGTTAGTAATGCGATTACCAAACGGGTTCATTCCATTGGTGGTAAATCCAAGTCTTAAGTTTCTAGGCTTGTGGCCAAAATTCAAAAGCAACAAACCAATTTTCTTCTGTTATAAATAACCATCTACTTGGCGAATTTTTCCATCACATTTTTCTCCTACATGCCATCTAATTTTTTTTTGTCATTTACATTAGCAAACAGTCTATTGAATCTTGGAGTTATTGGTAGGTACCATATCACCTTGGGAGAATGATTATTTTTGCTTACACCATCATCATTATCAGCACCATTGTCCTTCAGTTTGTGACGTGTCTCACCATACCTCGCCCACACATTCTTCTTTTCATACTCTTTCCTATATATCATGAAATAATTATGATATGCATGTATTTTTACAATGTTTAATCCCATTGGACACAATAACTTCTTGGATTTATAATTACGATTTGACAGCGTGTTACCTTATAAAAGCATATGTATATCAATGTTATTGTCAATCCACTTATACTTAAATAAGACAATTTAAAAATAACATAATCAATCTCCCAAATCTTCTCAATGATCCCAAGATACAGTCTAGATGCCATTCCATGATTCTAATATTTGGAACTAAAGAAGTACATGAATCCAGGGTTAACCATAATCCTACTATTTTGCAAGGTACTATGATCATCCTTAAATTTTAGGGTTAATGAACTTTTTCGTCCCTTTAAATATTTCAAATTTCGTTTTTAGTCCCTCCAAAATTTTCCTTCAAGAAATCGTCCCTTCAAAATTTTTCTTTCGAACTATTGGTCCCTAATGTCAAATTTCGTAGCTAATCGGTGGCTAAAGTCGTAGCTAATCTCTAGCAAATTTGATGTTAGGGACCAATAGTTTAGACGAAAAATTTTGAAGGGACGATTTCTTAAAGGAAAATTTTGGAGGGACTAAAAACGAAATCTGCAATATTTAGAGGGACCAAAAAATTCATTAACCCAAAATTTTATATAGAATGAAAATTTACTAATGTCGTATGCACTCTGAGGTTTTACATTAAACTTAGGCATATATGACATCCATTTAATTGTCTCAGATGCACTCCCATCTTTATAAACCCTTTCATTAAACTAATTTATGAAACATTTGTTATACTCTGTCAACACCCATTTTTCACTCCATCCTAGGGAAGTTTTCTTTGATACGTCTTTTGTGAGCAGATAAATAAAATTGAACTTCACCAAAATTATTCAACATATACAAATGTGCTTGAAGAAATACATCTTGGGCCATTGTCTTAACATTTAAATATTGAGTATTTTTACCTTCATATCTTCCACCATGGTGATACTTGGGAATTCCTATAGAGTATGATTCTAACAAATAGTTTGAACAAAACTCAATAGCTTCTTGTGTGATGTATCTTTTGAGGATCGAAGCTTTTAAACAATGATGATTCTTCGTATACCCTTTAAAGATCTTCATATATCACTCTACCATATACATCCACCTTAATTAAACAGGGCAAAAAAAGTCTAATCTCACTGACTAGATAAACAATTAAGTGAACCATAATGTCAAAAAATGATGGAGAGAAATACATCTCCAATTGACACAAGATAATTGCAGCCTCATGTTCTAACTCATATAAATTTCCTAGAACAATAATTTTATTACAAATAGCATTGAAAAATAAGTACAGTCTAGTTATATTTTGCTTTTTTTTTTGGGAAATGCCACGAGTACTTTTTTCCAGTTACAGATAAAATTAAGAGTAAACTGGCTGCTTGAAAGGCTAGTCTCTTATCTACAGCTGGTAGAGTCCAATTTGTTAAATATATGGTTTAGAACATGTTGATGTATTCTATGAGTGTCTACTCTTGGCCGGTTGGTCTTATTCAAACTATTGAAAGGTGGTGCAGAAATTTCATTTGGTGTGCTGATACCCAAAAGAGAAAATTGGTGATAGTGGCCTGGAAGAATTGTTGCCAATACTATAACAATGGAGGCTTGGGTTTAAGGTCCTGAAGGCTCACTAATGATTCCACTAGCCTGGAGTATTGTTGGTCTATTGCTAATGGAATACAGAGTTAGACAACTATTTTGCGTGACTTGGAGTAAATAATTCATGAATGACTTGATAGAAAATATAGTTTAGAACAACGACAAAATTAATATTTGGAACGATAATTGGTGTGGTCGAACCCTCGCTTCAATTTTTCAAATTCCCGCGAAAAGACAACAAAACTTGAAGGAAAAATTGAGGAAGATTATGCAAGGCAACTCCAATGTGCTTCCTGCAAGTTTGGTTCAATTTCGTCTTGGAAGTAGTTTGACAGTGGACATCTCATAATCAAGGATGATTCAAGAATTTGGAAGCAGTCTGACAGTGGACATCTCATAACCAAGGATGCTTACAACTACCTAAATGGTAATGTTCAGACTAGTGATTGGGAAAAGATGATTTGTCACTCATACATTCCGCTCTCGAAATCCCTCTTATTCTGGAGATTGGCCCTTGACAAACTACCCATTGATGACAAAATTTCCAATAAGAGTTTCCTCTTACCTTCGGTATCAAATTTGTCTCCTAATGCAAAGGAAACCATTACTCATCTTTTCTTCAATTGTCGGTACGCTAAGTAAGTTTGACAGTGGTTGGAAAACAAGATAAATTTCCATGTCTCTTGCCTGGCGGACTACTGGATTTTTATGGATGGGGCTGCTTATGCTCAATGCAAAACAACTATTATTTCTGCAATCACTAATTTTGTTTACTGCATTTGGCAGTGCTCTAACATGGCCAGGTTCAAAGATAAGCTCCTTCCTTGAAATCCGCTTGCAATACCATTGAATCTTGGACAAAGTTGGTTGGAGATACAACATCAGGATGTGCAAACTTTCCCTCCAGGATTTTGTGGTGTTAAAAATTTTCTTCGTACTATTCTTCCCCATAAACCTCAAATTATAAAGAAGGTTTTGTGGCGTCTCCCTCAACATGGTTGGATAAAGGTCAACAATGATAGGACCTTAGGTGGAACCCCTCCACATGCAGTTTTCGGTGGTATTTTCAAGAATGATAACAATGAGCATTTGGATATTTTTGCTTGTAATTTGTATCCGGTTAATGCTTTCTCTGCGGAGCTCATGGGAGCTATTTTGACAATGGAGTATGCAGCTATTTAAAATTGAGCAAATTTATGATTTAGAAATCAATTCTATGTTAGTTGTAAAAGCATTCAGTAAACTTTTTGCTGTACCTTGATTATTAAGGAACATATGGGACAACTATATGTTTAGGATAAGTAATTTAAATTTTCTGGCAACTCATATTTTCATGAAAGATAATCATTGTGCAGATAAACTAGTTAACTTAGACTTATTAATCTCTAATTTTAAATGGTGGTCGGATCTACATACATATTAGCTTTGGATTTCAATAGGATAAAACTAAAGTTATCTAGTTTTAGAATTAAGGTTTTGGCTCAATATTCCCTTTTTTTTTACCTATTTTTTCATATATTTCATGAGCTAATCCCCTCTTTTGATTAAAAAAAATATTGTTGACTTCGTTTGGTGAGATTCATTACCATATTTTTTTAAAGAAGACTTTTCTAGAAATAGAGTAATTTTAATGATGCCTTTTGTTTTGAGTTTGGTCTTATTGTAAGTTGTGTTATAGAACTGTATTATTTTTTTCACCAAATTTTATTCCTCAAAATTTTTAGTAGGTGTTTAAGTGAGATAGTTGCCCAAAATCTTTGCTGTCCTCTTAGATTTTCATCTAGTCTCCTCATCATGTTGTTTGTATTTTGTATTTTATTTATCAACAAATTTGTTAAGATATTACAATGAGACTAATGTATTAAGATGATGCTGGTGTCAAGTTTTTCTTGTAATACCCTTACACTTTCATTTTTTGCTTAAGAAACTTTTATAAAAATAAAAAAAATAATTAACAAGATTTTAAAATATTACATGTGCTATTTGTGATATCTCTATGTGAAATAAAAATATCAATTAATTCATATCATTCTTTTAGAGTTATTTATATTTGAAAAACTAAATGGTAGATGTCACTCTCAACTTATAATTATATATGTTTTTTAAGTGAAATATATATATATATATATATATATATATATATATATATATATATATATATATATATATATATATATATATATATATATATATATATATATATATATATTTTTATTTAAGATTAATTTATATTATTGTCTCAAATACAATTTACAATAAATTATTATAATATAAATTTACTAGTCATATTTATCAAAAAACTAATTAACTTAATTAAAATTTGACATAAAATAAATAAAAACTAATTTACAACTTAGTTATAAAGATTTTTTTTGGAAGTAAACCAATATATGTTTAAAAAATTCTTAAGGAATATTTCAGTTTGAAAAAGATTTAACCAAAGCCATTAAACATTCTCCAAAATGATGCAAACAACGATTCTAAATTCGACAAAAACTATATTTTCCTTTTCTTAATTATAAAATTTTGACCAAATTATAATTGAAAAGATGTTTGATATGTAAATCATACTAAGATTGACAGAGAAAAGCAAACTAACCAGCCCATCAAAAGAGTAAAAGCAATTATACTTAAATGATCAAACATTTGAAAAAGAAAAGAGACTATAAATAAAATGATGAAGCTTTTTATGTGTCATCACTTCAAAATCATGAACAACAGTAACTCCCACAAGAACATCAAGTTGCATGATTAATATTATATTCCTATGGGCGAAACCATTATTAATACTATCAAACTGTTGTTTTCTCTCTGTCCATTGAAATGACTACTTGATTTGTTGGGGAGGTGAGAACCAATTTCACTAAAGTTTATGGATTTGACAAGACCATATCCAATAACTTGGCTTCATATGGATTAAAGTTGTTTCCATTAAGAATTTGAGATATGTGGCTTGAAGATGCTTAAGCCAAATTGTCACATTTTGGATTGAAAAGAGAAGCATCCACTAATACTAGGTATGGACATGTATCTTATGATAGCTAATTGTAACATGAACTTGACATTAACATGCATAAGCAGATAGATTTTTTTTCTTACTAGGAAATCAGATAGGAAGATTTCTTGGACTATAAAGTTATTCCGAGAGAGAGTTTGACTATTCAACATAGAGTTTTGGTTATGAATGTAAGAATCAAGGAGAGCTCAAAGATAAAAAGTTACATGGGAGTGCCACATATCAAGTAGTGGAATTTGAATGATGAAAAAAAAAGAAGTTTCCAACACAAGATATTGGAGGAAGGGTTTGGACAACCACAAGAAAATGCAAATGATATGTGGAATAGGATGGCTCTAGAGATTAGAAAAATGGCTAAAGAGACGTTGAAAGAATCAAGAGGTTTTGTAAATAGGAGTAAAAATCCGTGATGGTGGAATGAAAGTGTTCAAAGTAAAGTTTGAGTAAAAAAGGGATTGTTTTAAAGAATGGTTTAAGTGTAAAAATGTCGAAACTTGAAAAAAGTATAATAAAGCTTAGAATGAAAAAAATAAAGCGGTGATTGAAGCAAGAACTCAAACTTTTGACAGATTATACCAATATTTAGAAACCATGGATGGAGAAAATCTATATATAGGTTTTCTAAAGGAATATAAATAAAGACAAGAGATTTGGATCAAGTGAAGTGTGTTAAAGATGAAGAAGGGAAAATTTTGGTTTAGAAAAAAGATATAAATGATAGGTAGAAGAAATATTTCTACAATTTATTTAATAAATGATATGATATCTCACTGGACTCTAGCAAGCTTGACATTAGAGAAGAAGATGGAAACTATAATTACTACTGTCGGATCCAGAAACAAGAGGTAAAGGAAGCATTGAAAAGGATGAGTAATAATAAGGCAGTTTAGCCAGACAACATACATATTAAAGTATGAAAAATTATTGGAGATAGAGATATTGAATGCCTCACCAAACTCTATAATGAAATTATGAGGTTAAAGAAAATTTCAGATGAATGAAGAAGAAACACTCTAGTTCCAATATATAAGAATAATGGGAATATACAAAATTGTGAAAATTATAGGGAGATTAAACTAATGAGTCATACCATGAAGTTATGGAAAAAAGTGATTGAACAGAGACTAAAAAAAGAGAATAAAGTCACTAAGAATAAATTTAGCTATTTTGCTTGGAAGGTCAACCATGGAACCAATATATCTATTAAGACTTGTGATGGAGAAGTATGAGATGAACCAATAAGACTTACACCTATTTTTTGGACTTGGACAAGGCGTATGATAGAGTGCCTAGAGAGATTTTGTATAAATCCCTAGAGAAGAAAATGGTTAGTATTGCATATATTCAATTTATCCAAGATATGTATGAAGGGGGTATCAACTAGTGTACAAACATAGGATGAAAAGACAGATGATTTCTCCATTACAATAATTTTACATCGAGGTTGAACCCTAAGGCCATATCTTTTTACGTTAACTCTAGATGTACACACGAGGATTTAAATGAGAGATTGGAGACATGTTTTTGAAACACGTGGTTTTTGCCTAAGGAGAAGTAAGATGGAGTAAAGTTGAAGACGATATCATCCCTCCAATATCATGGATCCGTAATACAAAATGATGGAGAAATAGAAGGGAATGTACACCATTAAATTCATGTTAGGTGGCTGAAATATAGGAGAGCTTAGGGAGTTTTATGTGACGTAAATGTACCATTTAAGCTGAATGGAAATTTTTTTATCGAAATGCAGTAAGACCTATGATGTTGTACGAGACTAACTGCTGGGTTGTTGAGAATCAACAAGAGAATAAATTCATTGTAGCAGAGGTGAGGATGTTGCGTTGGAAGTGTGGTAAAACTAGACAAGATAGGATTAGAGATAAAAATAATAGAGAGAGTGTTGAGGTAGTACCTATAGTCGAGAAAATGGTGAAAATAAACTTAGGTGGTTTGAATATGTAGAGAGAAACATGTAGATTTTGTGATAAGGAGAGTAGATTAGATGGAGAAAAGTTAAACAATTAGAGGAAGAGGAAGAACTAAAAATACTATAATAAGAAAACAATAGTATATGAAAATTGTTACAACATGTAATTTACCATCAACCACCCTAAGGCCCCCAATATACCTACACCCCTTAAAGCAAATATTTAACTATATTTCACCACACTCTAACACAATTGTATAATAGAACAAAAAAAGTCAAATAAATATTTAAAGTGCTTTTGACAATTAGTGCATTTTATAATTAAGAATTTGAATCCTTTATATAACTTTATACTTCTTCTTCTTTTTTAAAATTAAACGATATATGACTTAATCACATGTAAATTTTAACCAATACCAACATGATTAAAATGTTATTTATTCTCAATCGTCTATTCTCTCTTCATCTTACTCTTAATGTGGGTGAATTATTAGTAAGGATGATGAGTGGTGTAGTGGTTCTCCTAACTTTTGAGTGGTGTAACGATTATTCCTATTTTATGGTTTTTTTAATATACTAGTTGGTTGTAGTCTTTTATTTTATTTGTGTTCGTGAATATGAGTACTATTTATATTTTGTAGTTTACATTTATATGGTTGATTTTATAGTTGTCTTGCAAAAACATAAATGTTAAATAATAATATTAAAGTATTTAAAAATAATCTGACTCAATAGAGAAAGGGAAGAAAACATGGAGAAATGGGAAGCATATCCATACAACATATTTATATTATTAAAGTTAAAATATCTTTTTCGTTTTTTATTTTGAGTTCGAGATTTATATTGGTCTTAAATAATAAAATATTTATATTGATCATTAACTTCATTAAAGGTTACTACTTTTCATCTATTATGTTATATTTATATTGACCATTAACTTAGGTACATTTTGCAATGACTTGCATGAGAAATACATAGATGCAAACCATCTAAAGACATAACACGAGAAAAATGAAAACTAAACACTCATGGAAGATGAAGCATAACACTATTTTTTTAAAATTGTATTGTATATGTTATTATCATAATTTCATTGTTTAAATTAATGATTATTTTTCAATCAAGGTAAATATCTTTTTCTTTCGATTTTTAGGATTTTTAAATGAGGATTATGAATTTGTTTATGATTGAAATGTTGCTTTTTATCGTTGTTTTAGGGTTTAGTGTTTACAATGGATGAATTCATTCATATTGTGATTCATCAAGGAAGGAAGATTATAACTAAAAAATGGTCCAATTCGATCTTGTTAAATGGAGTTATTTTGAGATGTTAGGCATTTTGGAAAATCTTGAATATAAAGAAGTGGATATTATACTGATATAAGGATTCTACATTTTTTAATGTTAAAATAATATATTAATAAGGCTAAAGCCCACAGAAAAATACAAGGAAAAAATATGTATAACAAGTATAAGTCAAAAGACTACAAACAAACAAAAACAACAAACATTGAAAAAATATAGAAAAGAACATCAGAAGAAATTACAACCAAAACAGTAAATAAAAAAAACAACTAAGAGAACTCCGGTTCAACTCCACACTAAAACACCACCCCAATAGAACCCAGCTAAATCTCATACCACAAAATCACTGAAAGCAAAATCAGATTCACAAGAAGCAATAATAACCACATAAAACCAGGGAGCCAAGACAAGAATCTTGATCCACCATTAGATCAAACACATGATACGATTTTGAAGCCAATTGTTGAAAGATAAAGAGTTCAATTGGGATTTATGATGGAGCCAACTCCAAGCAAAAAAAAAAAATACATTTATCCTCTAACTCTTTCGTATTAGATGATACATCAATGGAAATCTTATTATTACGAGCCAACCAAATAGTCCACACCATAATATACCAAATCAGAATAAACCAACCCCTCATCTTAGCCCTAGAATCCCACATTTTATTTGAATATATTGACAAATGATAAAGGTGCGGAAGCAATTTCTCATTTATCAAATGTTCATTTCAGTCTGGAAGTCTCTATACAACATCCACTATGACATCCTATGTTTTTTTAAAGAAAATATAATGGAAGAACTTCTGGATGTTGTCAATTGATGAAAATAATCTTATTTTAAAATTATATCAAGAAGTTGTCATGAATGATCAAGTGAAATAAAATAAGAGAGTAGATAATGTTGTGGAAGAGGCAATTGCTGTGAATGATGAAGAGGATAAAAAAATAAGAAAGTAGAAGAAGTTCTCAGGATTAATGATGATGAACAAAATAAGGAAACAAACAATATTGTGAAAAAAGTTCCCATGATTGATGGATCTTTGGCTATGCTCACGGTAGGATTCACGAATGCTTTTAACCTGGTAGATTGATCGTCCATTTTTCAAGAGGTGAGGGTGACATGCCCATCTATTTCTTTGTGGGCTGAGTTTCTCTATGGTTAGAAAGCAAGGTTATACCTCGAGATGGGCATATCATGTCAATCACTAGAGTGCAACAAGGTGACCCATTAAGTCCACTCCTTTTTGCCTTTGTGTTACACCTATTTATTCATCATATCAGTGACAATTGTAAGCTTCTTCTTCATACCAGATACCTCGATGATGGGTCCATCATAAGGGATTCATAGGAGGTGGCTAAAGCCTTTAACATCATTCGGGAGACCAGTTCGGGATTAGGTATCGTACTGAATATTCATAAAACTGAGATCTTTTGGCCTTCATGTGATGATAGTAAACTTCGTGGGGATTTGTTTCCTTAAAACATTTGGGAGACCGCTGTTAGGGATGAAGTTGCTTGGAGGGGGTGTTAGTCAAGGTGAAGGCTTTATTAAGGGGTTGTCCATGGAGAGAGTGATCAGGGATGTTGAGTTCATGCATCTTCTGCCATAACTAAAGGATCCAAGGAGTCAGCTTCTTCTACTTCATTCTTGCATGGGTATCACTTAACTATTTTTTGGTCTTAGAACGTGTCAACCTAATATCATATGGAGAAAATACCTATTTAGTTTGATAAAGAGTTGTGAAGCACGGTTGAAGACGTCGTGGTTGGTGGTGGCCTTATTTTTGGGACCTTCAATGGAGGGTGGCTTCTTTACCTATTAGAGTTTGAGGATTGGGTTTGTACACGGAAGTAGAGGCGGCCTCATATGCTTTAATAACTTCTATGGCCCAGTTTTTGGAGTTACAGGATCATATATTGAGAGACGGTGGGGTATAAGGAATGGACCTTGATTTTGACAAAACTTTTGATAGTCTTAGTGATGTGATTCTAGATTTTAACCATAGCGGTTTTACTAGAAAGGACATCGTCCCTCCTAAAGCACAACATATTTTGGTGAGTTCTCTTTTTAGTAAAAGTGTTCATGACATGGAAGTAAAGATTGAAATGGCTAGATGACAAAAAGCAGTTTTTGTTGTTTGCTAGCAGCACATGCTCAAGATTTTCTCATTGCTATCGTTGTTGACGGTCTAGGTCAATATATGTCTCTAATAGAGTAATGTACCATCCTTAAACACTGGCTTATGATTCTCTTATTTCTCGGTGATGAGGTTTGTCATGTTTGCTGCAAGGCGTGCTTGGATTCATTTGGGGAACACGCTATTCATTGCAAGGAGCTTCCAAGATTCAAATACTGACATTACTTTGTTAGGGATGTCCTATTTGATATATTTAGATGTGCAAGAATATTTGTGAAGAAAGAGGTGTCTGTGAATTTCTTGACTGACCCACAGGAGGAGACATCGACTCTTAGGTCAGCAGATGTTCTGGTGTATTGACTGAGATTTCTCCACTGGTGGGGCTGAGGAGTGGAGGTTTTACTGAGGGACATGAAACTCTCAAAGCCACTTCAAGTAGAGTGGACAAGCTTGAGAAAGCGCGTTCCGACAATCAACATGTTTTTATACCATTTAACTTTCCCACTTTTTGTTTTCTAGCACCAGAAACAGTGAATCTTTTACTAAGAGTGCAAAGGTTCATGCATAACAATTTGTGTCACATATGACAACGAATATAGTTTGTAAGAGAATTGAATTTGCCACCTCAACTTCAAGATAAGAGACCTAAAATATATATTAGTCTATTATTAATAAAAATAATTTAAACTATTAAATTTAATTAAGTTTAACATTAAAAGCTAGTTATAATTTTAAATATTATTTTACCCCTAACACACAAAAAGAACACATTTAATTATTGTTAAATAATACATATTATTTACTTTTATTTCTTCTATTTTATATGTTTGAATGGTGTAACTAAAGTCTTGTGAGCATAATGGTTATGATTATTAATTTTTATTGGGTGTTTTTTTTTTTTTTTTTGTAAAACAGTGATTGCAATGAAATTAATAGATAATTTTTTTAAAGTTGTATTTTGGTAAGACTTTTTTATATTTAAGTTACTCTATATAAACTATAAAGTAACAAAATTAAAATGTTTTTACTAAATATAAATATAATTGTCAAAAACTTTAGAAAAAAATTGATTTTTTCACCGAAACAAAAAGCACGTCAGTGTTAATTATGATTTTTTTTTATTGGATCCCATTAACCGTTAGGCTGCAGACGCAATAGGTTTTGATTCCCACATGTCTTACAGATGACCCTACACATGTCAATTGGCAGTAAAAGTTCCTGCAAAAACCAAACTTATAACTGTTTCAGATGAAAAGGGCCCATAAAATTTATAATCTATTCATAAAAAGTCTTAGATTATGTCTAAAATTTTTTAAATAACTAATAAAATAATAAAAAAAAGGGATATGCACTGACACATTATGTTAACAAATCACAATCATGTATCTAATTAAAACCTAATTTTTATTTTAAAAAACTAATAATATAGCAAGTGTAATAATTTCGATTGATTGTATGTGTAAAGTTAGTTTACACCGTCAACACACTACCTTTAAACTCTAAAATAATAATGAATTCAAGATCAATTGAATTATAAAATATAGTATTCTATGAAATATATGTTTATTTTATATATAAAATATTTATATTAAACTGTAATTGATTAGATAAGGTTTAAATATATAATTTATGTTCCTTAATTACAAATACATGTTCTGTATTTTTTTTATATTTATTGATTTTTATTTATATAATTTTTTTAAACTTAAAATAAATATAAAATATCTAATTTATCTTTAAAAAGAAATTTCAATTATTCGAGTAAAAGATATAAGATTGGCACTAGATTAACAGAGGCAGGGGCGGAGCTATAGCTCAGCGAGCCCGGACACGCGTCCGGGCTCAACTCCTCCTTTCTTTGTATTCCCCCACTTAATAGTTGATTTTTTAAACAACACTATGGGCAAAATTAGTAACTTTTAGACAAAATTAAGGGCAACATTAGTAAAAACAGGGTGTAAAATTTTTGGACAAAATTAAGGGAAATTTTTTTAGACAAAATTAAGGGTAAAATTAGTAGAAATATGGTGTAAAATTAGTAAAAACAAGGTATAAATTTTTTGCCTGAGCTCCCTAAAATTTCTGACTCCGCCACTGAACAGGATTTGGTGACTTTAGACTAAAAAGAAGACCCCATGGCCCAAAATGTATTTTTAAAAGTACTTGAGTATCTTTTAGCCTTGTAAAATTCACATATCTTTTCATGGAAAATATTTATTCTCATGAAGCATGAAAACAAGAAAGATAAGAGAAAAATATTAACCATTTATCACAACTACTATTTTCATGATTACTATTAAAAAAGAATTATTTAATTAAATTTAATGGAAATATTTAAAATAATAATTATGAATGGTTGTGAGTGATTGATTGTGTAAAACTCATTTTTTATATATTTTAAATAAACAAAATTATAAATGCAAGTTCAAGAGGATATTTTTAAATTTTTTTTGCTATAGCAACACATAAGTAAGTGAAAGAAACACCACATATTCATCCAAAATCTTAAGGTGATAAATGTGTGAGTTCTTTCATTTATAAAGTGTTCAATCTTAAATTTTTTAAACAATGTGCAACTAACCACTCACTTGTACACAATATTTTGCTCAGATTTAAGTTCTGTCTAAGGTTTAAAAAAGTCGATATAATTTTTTTATTAAAAATCTTTATAAAATTCTTTAAGATCTTTTATTTAATTTTTAGTGCCTCTGCGAGATGGATAAATGAGTTATAATTTTTTAATTCATAATACAACATATAATAACTTTTGAAAGTGGATGTGACATAAAATATGATATATTCTTCATTTGAATGGCTTTACATAAGTTTTTAGTGTATTCCCTTAAACCCTAATTCTTACTCTAAGGAAGAAGAATTTCTACACACTTCAAGAGAGAGATTTACAATCTTTTACTAGTACATATATCTATTACTGTTTTCAACCCTCAACTTCTACATTTCTATAGAAAAACCTGAAATTACCATCTAAGGTATTATACATTTTAGGTTTACAATTATTGAAATTCTCATATTATCAATGTATCCTATCTCATCTCTAACTTCTTACATATCCTCTAATCAAGTTATCAATTAGTTTAAATTTTTCAATAATTACAGTTAAATATTATGTACATATTTTCCATACTTATTATTATATCAATCTATGATCATGGATTATACAATTATAAAAATAAAACATGCACAAATAGTTGAGCATGCACATGCTAAATGATTAAATGCCAACCTCGTTTTGCTGGATGGATTTTGTTATCTAAACACAAACTACACCCACCATAAATATAACAGTAATAATATACTAACAATTGTATAATCATTTTCTCAATGATAAACTAAAAATTAATAATATAATTTCACATTAAAATTCAAATCAATGAACACAAACAAGTCGGTGGATAATAATAAGAAAACACAAAGCTGAGGAACCAAAGCATGCATTTCACCTCTCATGTCACACATCCCTAGACTAGTAGAGGTGACTGATATGAAAAGTCAAGCTTTATATATTATATATATTTATAAATAAATAAATATAAATATATAAACTTTAACCTTTAACCTTTCTATATACATATTCTTGTCTTTTTCATAAACTTCATCTCATCAAGACATCAACCATATCTTGGAATCCAAATTCTTCTCTTTTTCACTCATTTTGCAATTAGAATAATAATACTCTCACATGCAAGCTTTGTAAATAAATTATTTTTTCCACTTGAAAAGATGAAAGGCCTAGTCTTATCTTTTTTTTTTTTCTTTTCATCATCAATCTACTCAACATCATCACTCACTACTGAGTTTTCGAGTGATCATGTCTTGTATATAGTGAAATGTACTTGTTTCAACTATTGCAACCTTCTGTTCCTCAGCTTTCTGTCCCATCCACCAATATTCCAAAACGAATGTGGGACTCAGTTTGGTTTGCTTCCAATCAACCAACCAGCACTCTTTCTCTTTTTTCACTCTACTAATAATTTTTCTCTCTCTGCCTCTTCTGGTAAATAACAAGAAAAAAAGTTGAATTTGTATTACCTACAATCTACATAATACATGCATTCAAATAGTGGATATATTTAAACTCTTGAATTCGATCGTTTTTATATAATAAACGAACGAATTCAAGAGTTTACGTATAAAAGACTAATTGAATGTGTTTTATATCGGCTGCAGACAATATAAATTCAAAAAATATAACTGTTGAAATAACAACGAAAATATGAGACATGAAAAATATATTTAGTCATGAATATTTAAAAGCAAAATAAAGAACAAATATTGTATTTTTCTGTCTCTAAATTTTTGTTGCTATTTCAACTTTTTCTATAGTAAAGAAAAAATGAAAATTCTTAAATATGTTTCCCTCACAAGACACACTTCAAATGAGATGATAAGAAAGAACCAAACATGACCTTGAATAGTATAGCACCTTCACCAAATAATAGTAAAAAGCAAGATTGAAAATTAGGTCTCTTTTTTGTGAGGAAGATATAAGATATTGGTTTCTTCTAGGTGCATGCATTCAAATTCTAGGTCTTGTTTTCATAATAACCTTCTTTTATTTGGTTCTTCAAATGAGTTGTTGGCATTATTGTTGTTGTTGTTGTTGTTGTTGTTGTCACCTGACCAGTCAAAGAGATGAAATGCATCTAAACTCTTGGATTGATGATCTCTTTGATGAATAATATCATTGCTTGAATTACCACCAAAACCTTGATTAAACAATAGGTCTAATGGATCAGCTTCAATTTCACCTAACTCAGCAAAAAAATCCTCATGACTTTGATTATTTTCCATCAAACAAGGCTTATAAGAAAGTGCATCATTGAATTCTACTCCTTCATCCATCTCAATTTGCAACTTCTCTATATCTTCCATACTCTCTTCCTTCACACTGTTAACAACTGGTGAATCATTTCCATTTCCATCACTCTCTTGATGTTGTTCTTCTTTTGTCTTTGTTGTTGTTGTTGTTGTTGTTGTTGTTGTGTCAGTTTGTGGTTGAGATGAAGTTTCTGAGCTTTTCATGGAAGTGCTGTTTTTGGAGGGTTGAGATCTTGTTGAACCTGCTAAAGCATTTCTTTGTGTTGGCCATGGATGATTGTGTTCTGAAGTGTAGGTTATAACTAACATGTTTGGATCTGTTCTGCTTCTCTCAACTTGTTTCCTTGCCGAACAACCCTTTGAACTGCTGCATCTGTAATAACCCCTAATAACACCAAAAAAAATTCAATAAGAAACCTAAAATCCAATGAAAAAATGAACTAATTCAAATAAATATAAGAATCTTGTTCAAATTTAAACTAAAACAAAGTTACATAACTTAATAAATCTCAAATCTCAGTAGATCGAGGCAGCAAAACCAGTCAGACATTTACAATATTCGTCACATAAAATAATAGTAAGTAGTGAGTAAGATTTCTTAATTGAAAAACTAATTAGCCTAGTTGTTTTTTTAAAATCCCTATGTATAGCAACTAACAATATTCAATGTTGAAGCTAGAAATATGGAAGGAACATAATAGTACATTACAAGGAAATGATTTAATTTAAGTTAAAGTCAAGTCAACATGATGATTTAATACTAATAACATTAAGAAGCTAAATCTCAATGTGTTTTTAATTCTTAAATTATTATGTACTTGTAGTTCTGAAAAATTTCTAACTAATTTACCTTGGATAAGGTGAACCTTTAATGGGTTTCTGACCATATTTTCTCCAAGCCCACAAATCTGAAGGAACAACTTCACCAGTTTGTCTACTGTTTGCAGCTGCTGGTGCAGGAATACAAACCACCTTTTTTGCCTGATTCTTTCTACAATTAATCATTACATCAAAATAATCACTTACCATTTATAAAGAGATATAGAAATTTTTACAAAAAATAAAAACTATAAGCTAGGTGTTTTTGTTGATGAAATTCAAAGAAAAAGGAGTTTTTTCAGGTGATTATGTAAGAAAAATAGTTTTAAGTTTTAACATGAGTTGCTTGAAAGGTCAGTTTCTATGACAAGAAGCTAACACTACTTTTCAGGTGAAATGAATTTTTAAAAGTTATAAAAAGCCTCAAAGAAATTAAACCACATGTTATAGTCTTTATATTATCATCAACTCATCAACAGTGTCACATGAATATATAGTCAAAATTTTGTTAATTCTCACAAGAAAATGAAAGAAAGTGCCTAACTATTGCCAAACCCTACTTTGTCTACAGTAATTCAAAAAAGTGATTAATTCATGATTTCATTTATGAAATTAATTATAGTATTAGTAGCATAACATATAACATGGAGAAGCATATAAATTAATTAGATGACATTAATTATTATATTATTTAATGATATCTTACCTTCGTTTAAGGCCTGTATTATTCCTTGAAGATGAGATCTGAACTGTTCCTGATCCTGTGTTGTCTAGAAGAGAATCCTTAGCATTAATATTGATGTTGGTTGAAACAGCAACAACAGGTTTAATTTGCCTTGGAGAAGGTGCCATGGTGGAAGAAGAAGATTCATAATTTGATAGCTTTGTTGCATTAGGAGAGATCTGAATCATGTTTGAGAATATGTTCTTACATGGCCTTGAACCTGATCTCATCATCTCATGATGATTATGATTATGATGATGATCTTGATCAAGTGCAAAAACAGAAGCAGAAGCAGAAAGAGAAGAAGATGATGAAGTAGTAACGCTAACACCAGAAGCTGCTGCAACATCAATTATACTACTAGTTGGGATGTTGAAGTAGGAAGAAGAAGGTATATGATCAAGCTCTTGTAGAAATGGATCTCTTAAAGTTGAGAATAATGGATCACCAAAGATGTTCATGTTCATGTTCATGTTGATGTTGTTTGTTGATCCTGATCTGTTGTCTTCAAGAATAGAATTAGAGAAACTCATAGGTTGATGATGCTGATGATGTTGATGATGAGGATGCCACTGATTATCATCATGATGATGTTGTAAGAGAGGTTCAGAAGATGATGATGAAGTGATTGTACTATATGCTCCAGCTCCAGTACCAGTAGCTCTGATTATGTCAGTTAAATCACCTTGGTAATTGTCCATACTTGTTGTTGATGACACAAAGATACTACTACACATAGTTAAGGGAAAAACAAGAGTTTCTTCTTATACATGTTTTGAAGCACATATATAGGTATTTTGGGTATTAAGGAGGAAAGAAAAAGAAAGTTAATAAGGGGACAGGTTTGAAACTGAAACTGATTCTTGTGTTGTTAATAAGAAAGAAACAAAAGAAAAAGAGAAAGATGAGTTTATAGAAAGAGAAAGAGAGTCGCTGACTTTTCACATCTCCATTCCATACGCAACATGGAGAGAGAGAGAGAGGGATAGTTTTTTAAATTTACATAAATAATTGGCATAGACTAATTAAATAAACACAACTGCAGAGTGGGAGAGATTTATTCTATACAATATTTTTTTTGGGCTAGAATAAATGAAATGACGCAGATTTGAATCTGTATCTTTATATTTGATATCTCTGCTCAACTATATAAGTGAAATGACGCAGACTCAAATCTCTGTCTTTATATTTGATGTTTCTGTTCAACTATCAACTGAATTAGTTTGTGTCTGATGTTGTTTCAGGATTACAGTTTAGTGACTCTGATATGACATACAATATTTTTTATATTTATTGTTTTTATAAAGGAGGTATATCATTCTGCAACTTACAAGTATTTTATTATTATGGATTACTATAGAATATGATTAAGGGTCAAAATGTTTGTTGGGTAGTGATTTTCTATCTTATAGGTAAAAGTAAATAATGTTGGGATATATACTATTCAAGTTGCATGTGTATGAAAGAAGTGGTTAATTATAGGGAAATCAAATCAACTGTTGTTTTGAGTAAAATTTTGAATTAAGAGGGAAAAAGAAAAGAAAGAGGAAAATGATGGGAGAATGGTGATTTGAAGATAACAATTGACAGGAAAGAAAAGAGGCGGCAAGTAGGCGTATTTTGCGGAGAGACGTTTCGAGCCATTCAATAATCAGAAATCTACTAAATTTTTTGATAATAAGCAAAGAATGTTTTAACGTGCCATGCCACCTATCTATTTATGTATGATGTTCCTTCAAAACAATCATGTACTACTACTATATATTTGCCGTTCAACAAATTTCCTTCAAAATATTCCTAAACAACTAATAGCATAATAATAATATATTATTTTACTGATTATTATTGACTGTGACAATATACCTATTAAAGAGTGTTTTTATTTATTTTAAATAAAGCTATTGAGTATTTTTAATAAAATTATGAGGTTAAAGTATGTGTCGGATGAATGGAGAAGAATCACTTTAGTTTCAATTTATAAGAATATTGAAGATATATAAAATTATGTAAATTATAGCGGGATTAAATTTATTAGTCATACCATGAAATTATGGGAAAATGAAATTGAACGGAGATTAAGAAAAAGAAACTCAAGTCACGGAGAAGCAATTTGGTTTTATGTCTGAAATGTCAATTGAAGCGATCTATCTATAACAGTGTGTGATGAAGCAACATTGGATGGATCAACAAGACCTGCACTTAATTTTTATTGACTTGTAGAATGCGCATGATACAGTTCCTAGAGAGATTTTGTGAAAAACCACTACTACGGAATACATATTTTTACCATGATTGGGTGAAAGAGTTTACTACGAAGTGTGGTATGTGCCCTATTTACAACCACATACTACTAGTCGTGATAAAAAACAGTAGCACGTAACATACCACTACGGTTGTTTAAAAGAACCGTAGTAAAAGATTGAGGTCAGGTGTTCAATTTCAAACGCCTGTATTTTTTTTTGCAGCCATGGTGATATGTTTACTTAAGTTTATTATAACTTATGTGAAATGCTTATTTCATCAACTGCTCACTAAACATATAATCTTTCAATATAATTTAGAAAATTATAATATGAGATATGAAGTTATATTAGAAGAACAAGTTACACTTATCAATGTTGTATAAGCTTTCTACAGCCCATAATTCGTATTTCGCAATTTAACGGTTAAATCTTGTTTCGACGCTTATAGTTCTTCAACTACTCAATTCTTTCACCTCTAGTTCATTTTATAAAATATTATTTGTTTTTCAAACTAAATTAGAGGTGAAGGAAGAGATAGTTGAAGAACTAGAAGTATTAAACCAAGTTCTAACTGTTAAAGAGTGAAATATGGAAAATGGATTACATAAATTTTGTATAACATTGATAAGTGTAATTAGTTTTCTAATATAACTTAATATCTCATATTATAATTTTCTAATTCAATTCAAAAAGTTATATAATTTGTAACGGGATGAAAATCACTCAAACCACATACGATATAATTAACGCATCTTTTATGACATGTTGACTGAATGTAACGAAACTCTAGTTTTGAAGGTATATCATTAAACAAAACTTAACAACAACATACATCCACAATAAACCTTAAACAACATACAACATACAACTTATATTTACAAAAATAAAATCATCATCAACATACCTTAAACAATATAAAACATACAACTTTTATTACCAACAACATACAACTTTTATCAACAATAATATACATTAACAACAACATACATCATATATCAACAAACACTACTACAAAATGCGAAAACAACAACATCATGGTCAACATGTTTCTTCACTACACCGAGGTGACATCTCTAAAATAAGGTGCTTCCATATTATTTTTGTTTTTTGATTAAAAATTAATTGTATATAACAACGGTTGAGCATACAACCGTGGTAAAACCATCAAGTTTTCATAGGTTCGAACCTCCGCGCCATCATATATATTATTCCTTTAATGTTAAAGCCCGTCTTTTCTTTTTTATTTATTTTTTATATAAAAAGCTTAAAGGGATATGACTATGGTTGGTACGTTCCACCGTTGTGATATATTTATAATAAATAAATACTTAACAATACGATTGGTGGATAACTGTTGTGAAATAATTTACCCATATATAAGCGAATGAACTCTCACTTATTGACAGTAGCGCCGTTTCCTTCATAGTGAATCCCCAACACCCATTTTTTCTCTTTTTCTTTTCCATTAGCCGTGAATCTTGTGCTTCATACGTTAAGGTATTTTTCTTCTTACATTTTATAGTTACATAGTTCTCCATTATCTCGTTTGTTGCATGTTGTTTTTTTGTTGATTAATTGTTCTTATTTTTTTTCAGATTTGTCTTCACTACCTTAACAAAGACCATATTTTGGCTATGTTACATATTGTTAGTGTTCTTATGAAAAAAGTACAAGAAGCATGAAGCTATGATGAAAACTTCATCCACATTGTATTTTTTTCATAGCTTCACAAACAAGATGTTTTTCATGGTTATTGTAGAACTCAACAAGAACAACGCATTTTAGTTAATGAAGAAACAACAGCGACAACAAACTTCGTCTAGTTTGAGATACTATAAGAAGAAATATAAGAAGTAAGAAGTTGTTGTGTAAGCTTCTTCCTATTTTTATTTCTTCTTCATAGCTTCACAAACTTGATAAACTTCATAATTAATTTTCTGTTCCACGATTAGTTTCAATAAAAGGTGTGTCCTGAAAAATTCATAATATATCTTTGTCATTGCTCACAAATTTATAATATATAGTTATGTTGTATGTTGTTATTATAATATGTAGATGGTTTGTTTTTCCATACACCCCACTTAAAGTACATTCAGTTAAATTGACATAGATACTATAATCTGCAAATTAAATCGTATTTGAAAACCAAATTAAACAAACCATTGTTTTCGGATTATATGCATCTCATTGTTCATTTGATGTTCTTTTACATATAGATTATTGTATAATGACCTGGCTCCTCAGATGCATCGTTGTCTTAGAATATAGTTAAGTTTCATTAACTACAAGAAATTTAACTATAATCGAAGACAACGATGTACCTAAGGAGTTAGACCGATAAACCACAATATATATATATATATATATATATATATATATATATATATATATATATATATATATGCAAAAGAGCATGAAATATGCGATGAGATGCATGCAATCAGAAAACAATGGCTTGTTTAAGTTAGTTTTCAAGAATATATTAATTTTCATATTATAGACTTCTTCATCAACTTTTATTACTAACAACATATAACTTTTATCAACGACAACATACCTTAAACAACATACAACATATAATAGGCAAAAACAAAATCATCAACAACATACAACTTTTCATCTACAATAACATACAATATATATCAACAAAAACAAAATCAACAACAACATATAATATGGAAATGTCTCAAGAACCTGAAATATGAAGAGGAAGTGAAAAAAATGAGTTTCGTATAACACCTTTCCTTGATCCATAAAAGATGAAGAAGATATCTTCACAAAATTCTAACAAAATTCTAAAATGAGTTTCGTATAACACCTTTCACTTATAATCTTAATATTTGTATTAAATGTAAACTACCTTTCACCACGATTACTAAAATGACCATGATTAAATATAGGTACATTTTATAATGGTTGCCATTTTAGACCGTGGTGAAAGGTGAAGGATAGAAAAACACTCAGAAAGGGGGGGGTTTGAATAAGTGTAGCTTTAAAAACTTGACAGATAAAAATAAATTGCACAGTTATTTTTATCCTGGTTCGTTGTTAACTAAACTACTCCAGTCCACCCCCGCAGAGATGATTTACCTCAACTGAGGATTTAATCCACTAATCGCACGGATTACAATGGTTTTCCACTTAGTCAGCAACTAAGTCTTCCAGAGTCTTCTGATCACACACTGATCACTCCAGGAACACTGCTTAGATACCCTCTAAGACTTTTCTAGAGTCTACTGATCCACACGATCACTCTAGTTACAATCTGCTTAGTTCACTCCTAAGACTTCCTAGAGTATTCTGATCCACACGATCACTCTAGTTCCTTACAACTTAATGTAATCAATTCAAGAGTATTACAATTGCTTCTTAAAAGCGATAATCACAACTGTGATATTTCTCTTAACGTTTAAGCTTAATCTCACTAATATATTACAACAGCAATGTAGTGAGCTTTGATGAAGATGAAGATTCTGAGTTTAGATTTGAACAGCGTTTCAGCAAGTTTGATATAAGTTGTTTTGGTGCAGAATCGTTAAAATCGTCAACCTTGCTTCTCATCAGAACTTCATATTTATAGGCGTTGGAGAAGATGACCGTTGAGTGCATTTAATGCTTTGCGTGTTCCGTACAGCATTGCATTTAATGTTATACGCTTTTGTCAACTACCTCGAGCCTTGTTCACGCTGTGTCTACTGACGTAGCCTTTAGTAGCTTTTAACGTTCCTTTTGTCAGTCAGCGTAGCTTGCCACTTGTACTTTCTTCTGATCTGATGTTTGTGAATACAACGTTTGAATATCATCAGAGTCAAACAGCTTGGTGCATAGCATCTTCTGATCTTCTGACCGTGAAGTGCTTCTGTTGCGTGATACCATCTTCTGAGCTTCAGTGCTTCTGATCTCATGTTCTTCTGATGCTTCCATAGACCCATGTTCTGATTCTGCTTCGACCATCTTCTGATGTCTTGCCAGACCATGTTCTGATGTTGCATGCTGAACCCTTTGAGACAAAGCTTCTGAGCGCTGAATTATGCGTACTCTTTATATATTTCCTGAAAGGGAAATTGCATTGGATTAGAGTACCATATTATCTTAAGCAAAATTCATATTATTGTTATCATCAAAACTAAGATAATTGATCAGAACAAATCTTGTTCTAACAATCTCCCCCTTTTTGATGATGACAAAAACATATATAAATGATATGAATTTGCGATCAGAAAGAATAGACGGCAAAAGACAAATTACACAGCTATAGCATAAGCATATGAATATGTCTCCCCCTGAGATTAACAATCTCCCCCTGAGATAAGTAATCTCCCCCTGAAATAAATACTCGAAGAACTTTAATAAAAGACTTCCCTGATTATTTCGGTAGAGACGATCATATAAGCTTCTGTCTTTAGAGAATTCATAGCTTCTGACTTCTGCTTCCATAGGACAGCTTCAGAACTAGAATTTCTTTAGATCCCTAGAACACTCACAGCTTCTGATTCCTGCTTCCATCTAGGACAGCTTCAGAACTTGAATTTCTTTGATCTTCTGAACATTCACAGCTTCTGATTTCTGCTTCCATTCAGGATAGCTTCAGAACTTGAATTTCTTCGATCTTCTGAACATTCACAGCTTCTGATTTCTGCTTCCATTTAGGACAGCTTCAGAACTTGAGTTTTCTGGATCTTTAGAACTTTCACAGCTTTGAATTTCTGCTTCCCTCGGATAGCTTCAGAGCTTGAATTTCTACCAACCTCACTTCATGCTAGATTTGTATCAGAACATTGTTGAATGTACCAGAGCATCATCAGAGCATCTCTACATCCTGAAATGTTACAGAACAAAAACTAAACGACAAAAGTCAGCATGAACGAGTTAGAACATAAAATGTATATTCTAACACATTATATGTATCAGAGCTATAACATTATATGTATCAGAGCCATATAGGCTGAAAATAATGTATCAGAGCAAATAGAATTTTGTCAAAGTAAATAGACAAATATAGATCAAATTCTATTATCAGTGCTTCTGATCTCTGAAGCTTGAAAGCACTCGGCTTGCTTCAGTTTCCATGGTTTTGCTTCTTGTGTTTGCTTTGAAGACTCTCTTCACTTCTTTATACCTGCAAAACACTTAAACCATGTAGAACTTGCAGTTCTTGTTAGTGAATGTGTGGGAGCTTTACCCAGCAACTGATAGATTAATCAAATCATTTATCATTTATCTTCTCCCCCTTTTTGTCATAACATCAAAAAGAATATTTCAAAAGATTTAGATGCATAAAACGACAAATAGAATCACTGGAATGTAAAAGCAAAGAAACTTTTCATTGATAATCAAAAAGGATTACAAGAAGTTCCTATGTTTAACAAGCAGATGCAACAAGGAAAAGAAAACTACAAAGACCAAATCCTAAGACCCTAGCTAAGACAAAGTCTGTGCCAGCATGCCATGAAGGAGTGAAACGCCTCATTGACTGCTTCTCGGGCTTTCAGGCGAGGAGTCAGGGAGACTTGGTTCTGATGCAGATCTTCCACCATCTTTACCAGAGACAGCATTCCCAGCAGGTGAAGATGAAGAGATTTCTTCCGAATCGATTAAGGGAGAGGAAGGGTTAGATGAAGAGGAAGCGGAGTCTTGAAGGTCGAAAGATGAGGAAGAAGATGGAGATGATGGAGGGCTTTCACCAGGAGGATGAAACACACGTCTAGAATAGTTTCCAGACAACATTGCTTCGAATGGATTCACCTTGAGAGGATCATAGGTGATTTTGATCTTTTTGGGTTTGGAAGGTGATGTTTCAACAGCTTTTCTTTTGTTGTTTTGATCATTTTCATTATTTCCTGGGCTTGATGAAGAGTTCATGATGGGTTTGCAGAAAAATGAACAGGTAGGGTTTGATATGGAAGAGAGAGAGAGAAAAACTTGATGAGGAATGCAAGGAGATAGAGAAAGATGAGAGGGAAAGAGAAGAGTTTGAAGAGTATTTAAAAGAAAATAAAATGAAACGAATGATGAATAGCATTTAATGTTACGTGACGTGAGGAGAGATAATAAAGACAAATGAGGTGACTAGCACAGTTACCTATGGTCGGTGTCCCTTCAACTGCACGCACGCTTGTCCAGGAATAGTGAACACGTGTTTACCATCTGGATAGCCAGTTACAGCTGTTTTGCTTTTATAGAGATTCTGAATCAACTTAGACACTGAAACGTTAGTAATAACTGAATCACAATTTCTAATTGATTTCTATCAGAACTTCTTAAAAAAAATTCATTTCAAAGGATACTCATACGTAAGAATTTCTCATCTTCTCATTCTGAGCTTGTTTCTGAAGACCCAATTTGTGCCGATTATATTGAATCCATCTGGTCTAGGAACAAGATCCCAAACATCATTCCTTGTAAACTGATTCAGTTCTTCTTGCATAGCAATTATCCAGTCTGGATCTTCTAGAGCATGATCAACAGAAGTTGGCTCGATCAAAGATACAAGACCTAATTGACAGTCTGCATTGTTCTTAAGGAATGCTCTTGTTCTGATTGGATCATCCTTCTTTCCAAGAATGACATCTTCTGAATGACCAGAGATGAGTCTGGATGATCTTCTGACAGATGGTTCTTCAGAAATACTTAGATCCTCCAGAGAAGCTGATACTTGATCTTCAGATTCTTTGCTTCTGAGAAGCTCTGCTTCTGATGCGTTGCTTCTTGGCTCAACAACTTCTGATATATCAATATCACAATCTGCAAAATTATCAAACTGCTTTGGTTTTTCAGAACCAAGCTTATCATCAAACCTGATATTGATTGATTCTTCTACAATCAATGTTTCAGTATTGTATACTCTGTAGCCTTTTGAGCGTTCAGAATATCCAAGAAGGAAACATTTTTGTGCTTTGGAATCAAACTTACCAAGATGATCTTTAGAGTTCAGAATAAAGCATACACATCCAAAAGGATGGAAATATGAAATGTTGGGCTTTCTATTCTTCCACAATTCATAGGGAGTCTTATTTAGAATAGGTCTGATAGAGATTCTATTCTGAATATAGCATGCAGTGTTTATTGCTTCTGCCCAGAAATGCTTAGCCATATTGGTTTCATTGATCATGGTTCTGGCCATTTCTTGCAGAGTCCTATTCTTTCGTTCTACAACCCCATTTTGCTGTGGAGTTCTAGGACAAGAGAAATCATGGGCAATACCATTTTCTTTGAAGAACTCTTCAAAGGATCTGTTCTCAAATTCACCACCATGATCACTTCTGACCTTTATGATTTTACACTCTTTTTCAGATTGAATCTGAATGCAGAAATCAAAGAACACTGAATGAGTCTCATCCTTGTGTTTCAAGAATTTTACCCATGTCCAGCGGCTATAATCATCTACGATGACTAATCCATATTTCTTCCCTCTGACAGATGCTGTTTTGACTGGGCCAAACAGATCAATGTGCAAGAGTTCTAATGGCCTTGAGGTAGAAACAACATTCTTGGACTTGAATGCAGGTTTGGAGAACTTGCCCTTCTGACATGCTTCACAAAGAGCATCTGATTTGAATTTCAGATTAGGGAGTCCTCTGACCAGATTCAGTTTGTTAATCTGAGAAATCTTTCTCAAACTAGCATGACCTAATCTTCTGTGCCAGACCCACTGCTCTTCAGAAACAGACATAAGACAAGTCACCTTCTGACTCATAAGATCTTGCAGATCTGTCTTATAAATGTTGTTCTTCCTCTTGCCTGTAAATAGGATTGAGCCATCCTTCTGATTTACAGCCTTGCAAGACTCTTGATTAAAGATTATATCATAACCATTGTCACTCAATTGACTGATAGATAAGAGGTTATGTGTTAATCCTTCTACAAGAAGTACATTAGAAATGGAAGGAGAGTTACCAGACTTTATAGTTCCAGAGCCAATTATCTTGCCCTTCTGATCTCCTCCAAACTTGACTTCTCCTCCAGACTTAAGCACCAGGTCTTGGAACATAGACCTTCTTCCTGTCATGTGTCGTGAGCATCCAGAGTCCAGGTACCATGACATGTTGTGCTTTGTCCTTTTTGCAGTCAAGGATATCTGCAATAGGAATAATCTTATCCTTAGGTACCCACATTTTCTTGGGTCCTTTCTTGTTAGATTTTCTCAAGTTCTGATTGAACTTGGGTTTAACATTGTAAGCAATAGGAGGAACAGCATGATAATTCTTAATGTGAGTTTCATGATATTTCCTAGGTTGTGTCACATGCTTTTTGGTGTGTGTTATGTGAAAGCTTTGAGCATGTGAAGTGTGCCTAATATCATGGGAGTGGCCATACTTGAACTGATCATACAATGGCTTGTATGTGATTTTCATTTCATCAACAGGTTCAAGTTTGTATGGGGTTTCACCCTCAAAACCAATGCCAACTCTTTTGTTTCCAGACACAGCATATATCATAGAAGCTAGCTGACTTCTGCCAATACTTCTAGATAAGAACTTCCTGAAACTTAAATCATATTCTTTCAGAATATGGTTTAGACTAGGAGTGGATTTTTCTGAATTAGAAGGAGATCCAACATTATTGGATAATTTTAAAAGTTTTTCTTTTAATTCAGAATTTTCCAACTCAAGCTTCTTTGTTTCAAATTCAAATTGCTTTTTCAGCTTTTTGTATTTGAGACTAATCTGAGACTTGAGTTCCAGTAGTTCAGTTAGACCGGAAACTAACTCATCTCTAGTAAGTTCAGAAAATACCTCTTCAGAATCTGATTCTGATGTAGATTCTGATTCGTCATCTTCTGTTGCCATCAGCGCACAGTTAGCCTGCTCATCTTCAGAGTCTGAATCATCTTCTGACTCATTCCAGGTTGCCATAAGACTTTTCTTCTTATGAAACTTCTTCTTGGGATTTTCCTTCTGAAGATTTGGACATTCATTCTTGTAGTGTCCAGGCTCATTGCATTCATAGCACATGACTTTCTTCTTGTCAAATCTTCTGTCATCAGAAGATTCTCCACGTTCAAATTTCTTTGAACTTCTGAAGCCTCTGAACTTCCTCTGCTTGGTCTTCCAGAGTTGATTTAGCCTTCTGGAGATCAGGGACAGTTCATCTTCTTCTTCAGATTCTGATTCTTCAGGATCTTCTTCTCTAGCCTGAAAAGCGTTAGTGCATTTCTTGATATTAGATTTTAATGCAATAGACTTACCTTTCTTTTGAGGCTCATTTGCATCCAGCTCTATTTCATGACTTCTCAAGGCACTGATAAGCTCTTCCAGAGAAACTTCATTCAGATTCTTTGCAATCTTGAATGCAGTCACCATAGGACCCCATCTTCTGGGTAAGCTTCTGATGATCTTCTTTACATGATCAGCCTTGGTGTATCCCTTGTCAAGAACTCTCAATCCAGCAGTAAGAGTTTGAAATCTTGAAAACATCTTTTCAATGTCTTCATCATCCTCCATCTTGAAGGCTTCATACTTCTGGATTAAAGCTAGAGCTTTAGTCTCCTTGACTTGAGCATTTCCTTCATGAGTCATTTTCAAGGACTCATATATGTCATAGGCCGTTTCCCTGTTAGATATCTTCTCATACTCAGCATGAGAGATAGCATTCAGCAAAACAGTTCTGCATTTATGATGATTCCTGAAAAGCTTTTTCTGATCATCATCCATTTCTTGCCTTGTCAGCTTTACGCCTCTGGCATTTACAGGATGTTTGTAACCATCCATCAGAAGATCCCATAGATCACCATCTAGACCCAGAAAGTAACTTTCCAGTTTATCTTTCCAGTATTCAAAGTTTTCACCATCAAATACCGGCGGTCTAGTATAACCATTGTTACCGTTGTATTGCTCAGCAGAGCCAGATGTAGATGCAGGTGTAGGTGTAGACTTTTCACTTTCATCAACCATCTTTTACTGAAGCGTTTTTCTCTTCCTGAATCTTTTCTAAACACGGTTAAGTGCTTGCACCTTAGAACCGGCGCTCTGATGCCAATTGAAGGATAGAAAAACACTTAGAAAGGGGGGGGGGGGTTTGAATAAGTGTAGCTTTAAAAACTTGACAGATAAAAATAAATTGCACAGTTATTTTTATCCTGGTTCGTTGTTAACTAAACTACTCCAGTCCACCCCCGCAGAGATGATTTACCTCAACTGAGGATTTAATCCACTAATCGCACGGATTACAATGGTTTTCCACTTAGTCAGCAACTAAGTCTTCCAGAGTCTTCTGATCACACACTGATCACTCCAGGAACACTGCTTAGATACCCTCTAAGACTTTTCTAGAGTCTACTGATCCACACGATCACTCTAGTTACAATCTGCTTAGTTCACTCCTAAGACTTCCTAGAGTATTCTGATCCACACGATCACTCTAGTTCCTTACAACTTAATGTAATCAATTCAAGAGTATTACAATTGCTTCTTAAAAGCGATAATCACAACTGTGATATTTCTCTTAACGTTTAAGCTTAATCTCACTAATATATTACAACAGCAATGTAGTGAGCTTTGATGAAGATGAAGATTCTGAGTTTAGATTTGAACAGCGTTTCAGCAAGTTTGATATAAGTTGTTTTGGTGCAGAATCGTTAAAATCGTCAACCTTGCTTCTCATCAGAACTTCATATTTATAGGCGTTGGAGAAGATGACCGTTGAGTGCATTTAATGCTTTGCGTGTTCCGTACAGCATTGCATTTAATGTTATACGCTTTTGTCAACTACCTCGAGCCTTGTTCACGCTGTGTCTACTGACGTAGCCTTTAGTAGCTTTTAACGTTCCTTTTGTCAGTCAGCGTAGCTTGCCACTTGTACTTTCTTCTGATCTGATGTTTGTGAATACAACGTTTGAATATCATCAGAGTCAAACAGCTTGGTGCATAGCATCTTCTGATCTTCTGACCGTGAAGTGCTTCTGTTGCGTGATACCATCTTCTGAGCTTCAGTGCTTCTGATCTCATGTTCTTCTGATGCTTCCATAGACCCATGTTCTGATTCTGCTTCGACCATCTTCTGATGTCTTGCCAGACCATGTTCTGATGTTGCATGCTGAACCCTTTGAGACAAAGCTTCTGAGCGCTGAATTATGCGTACTCTTTATATATTTCCTGAAAGGGAAATTGCATTGGATTAGAGTACCATATTATCTTAAGCAAAATTCATATTATTGTTATCATCAAAACTAAGATAATTGATCAGAACAAATCTTGTTCTAACAAAAGGTAGTTTACATTTAATATAAATATTAAGATTATTAGTGACACACCCATATTGTAAACAAAAAGAAAAATACTGGTGCTGGGATTTGAAGCCTATAAGCCTTAACAAATAATTACGATTATTATTATGGACTGTAGTGAAATGTATTTTAATAAAAGAAATAAAAAGACATACGTCTAAATAAGATCTATTACCCCGGTTAGTTTAATAGTCATGGCAATATCATGTTACGTTAGGTGCTTTTTCTAGTAGTAAGCCTTAGAGAAGAAAGGGGGTTAAGATTTCATAAATTTGAGTTATCCAAGATATGTATGAAGTGGGTATCGACTGATGTGAGGAAACAAGGTGAAGAGACTGACAATGTTTCTATTACAATAGGTTTGCATCAAGGTTCAACCCCACGTCTCTACGTTTTTCCTTAAATTTGGATGTAGTCATAGAACACATCCAAGATCCAGTACCGAGATGCATGCTTTTTGTAGATGAAATAGTCCTTCTTGGAGAGTTGAAGGAGGATTTAAACGAGAGATTGGATACTTGGAGACTTGCTTTTGAATGTGTTGTACCCTAATTTTTGGCCCTGAGATCCCACCTCAATTTTCATTAAGCACCAAGAGTGTGATCATCATCATCATCATCATCATCATTATTATCATTATATATAATCATTCACGCATCATTTGCTAACCAAAAATATACAAAAGATTATGTTTGCTTGTTGTTTGTTTCACAAGGTAGGTGGCTGATCAAGAGGCTCAAGCAAATTAGGGATTTGAGGCTCACAAAGGAGCTCAAGCTTTCTCATATGCTCAAGTGATTCCCCTAATAAATATCCAAGTACAAGTGTGTTTCAATTCAAGATCAACAACTTTCAAATTAATCTGGTACACAATTAGGGTTTTTGACCTAATTCTTTAGGAAGTTGACTTTTGGTCAAAGCATGGTTCCATGGCTCAAAACATGATTCAAGGGTCTCAAATTCCTCATTATAATCCACTCATATCATCCATTTATCTAGAAGGTCTTGATTCAATTGATGGTTGGAAGAAATCAATTCATTTGGAAAAAGTCAACTGTTCAAGATCACCTTTGACTTTTGAGAAATTTGGTCAACCATGGACTTTTGAAGCTCAAAATCATGAATATATGATTATTGAAGGCATTTGATCAAGAAAAATAAAAAATAAATCAAGAATAAAAAAGTAAACATTTAGGGTTTTGCCTTTTTCATGAAGAAATACATGTTTTTTACTCAACTTTGAAATGCCATAACTTCCTCAATACTTGGCCAAATTTTGTGCTTAATGCTCAATTTGAAGCGAAAATCAAGATCTACAACTTTGTCATTGTGAACTTTATTCCAAAAGATGAATGGTTTTTAAGTTATGAAGCTTCAAAGTTGTTAAATTTTTTAAGCATCTTTGAGACCACTTTCCATCAAGATTTCTTGAGAATTTGAAGAAACACCAAACATGAAAGTTGTAGATGATGTTCATGGCTTTCCAAAAAGTACTAGAACTCCTCCATAGCATTTGTGAGCTAGGATATTCGAAGAGATGAAGTTAGGGTTTCATTCTTGAATTACAAGCCATTTCCATTAAGAACCAAGTTGCAAATCCATGCCAAATCTGCATGATCTTTGTTTGCAGACCCTCTTGCTTGCAAATCTTGCTATAATCAGACAATTAAATAAGTCCAAAGAGTTTTATCCAAGAGCTTTGATCATTAACCATTTGATTCATAACATTTCAAGAGTAAAGGCAAGACTTCCATTTTAGAAAAGGAGCTTTAATCACCAAAACTTTGTCTTGAGCCCATACCTTTTTGCTTCTGCACCCAAAAGCACTTCAAATCCAACAGGAAACCATCTAACGTGCAGAAGATCCCCCCCTATGTTTTTGATTAAAGTTTGCAAGTACCATGGGAATCATAACTTCAAGATTTCTTTACCATGAAGCAAAGTCACACAACTTTTGTTTGAATCAACCAAATGGTGTGATTATTTCCCCCACAAACCATAAATCCTCCATATAAATATAGGCTCTTGCCTCTTGTTTCAAACATACAAAAATTCTCAAAATCACCATCTCACTTGAAACTTCAAATTTGTCACTTTGGATAAACTTAGCATTTTTAAGTTCCAAGTATTTTTTGTGTCAAAAAACCATTCAAACACTTCACATACATCATATAGAAGCTATTTTATCATTCACATTGAATTTTTAACACCTCCTACCCAATCCCCCATTTGCACTTTTCACCACTTGCAAGAGGATTCGAGTATAAGCATCCAGGCTATTTCCAGGTGAAGTGAGCATTCAAATAGCATCACTAAGGTCCCAGGAAGTTGTGAGGACCATCATTTGGTTTCTGGAAGTTCTCTAAACACTCATTCGATCTTCATTTGTAGAGGTAAGTTTTCAAACTTGAACTCTCTAACTTCTGTATCATTTTATGTTAGTTACAATGTGAGGATCGAAAGCCCTCAACTGGTTGCCATTTATGTTGTGCATATATCATTTAATTTTATTTTGAAAAATTAGATGTAATATGGTGGGAGAACTGACTTTTTGTTTTGTTTTTCGTAAAACATGTTGCGATTAGCAAGAGTCGCCACCGACTTTTATTTTATCCAATTTTATTAGGAAAGGCATAAAAGAACAGGAAAGACCTTTAAAAGATTTTGAGTTCGGGGGTAGGTTATACAAAGGGAAGGTGTTAGCACCCTTTATATCCATGGTTATCCATGGGCTCTTAATTGCTTAGCTCACTTCGTCTGACTTGTGTGTGTGTGTGCGTGTGTAATTTTGAAAAATATTTGGAGTGCCAATAGTAAGGCAGACTTTGTAATGATTCTTGTACGAATTTATACAAAGTGTTGTCTGAAAATATTTTGTATGAAAGCGGGAGGTGTGAAAATGAATTTGTGTGTGAGCAAGCAATCAGGAGCACCTACCCACTAAGTAACAGTCTTTCCTATTCTATTATGTTTTCTTTTGGAGATAGTACTATCCATCTTATTAGTTGGTAGGAAATCCTATCTATTGGATGTGAAGGGACAGACGTAGGGTCATCGAATGGTCATAGAAGGCAACATTGTAAGGATACCTTAGTAATTCGAAAAGGACTATCATTATTTTTCCGTAGGGTCATCGAGGGACAAGATCATCTTTTTGTAGGAAACTCGAAGGGTCGTCGAGGGACTATGATCTTTATATCGAAGGGACTATGATGATATTAATCGTAAGCGTCTTTTGCTAAAACATCCATACGTTCGAGGGACATGACCATGTAATCATAAGGCAACAAGAGAGGTTACCCTAAAGGTAAATGTGTGAGAAGTGTGTTGATTCAGATATTTAATCTTGAATTTAGGGTTAGCTATGTGGAGTTATTAGTCTTGTCATACAATCCTATTAATCACACATCTAGCAGTTATAAGGTGCAGCAAGTTAAAGTGCGGAAAGTAAACCCTAATTACTATTACAAGGCTTTGGGGAAGATACATAATCAGTAAAACCCTAGCAGAAAATAAAGTGCGGAAAATAAAAGTCTTAATTAACTATTACATCCCATAAACAGTTACATAATGTGTAAAAATACGAGGAAATTAAACTACAGTATTCAATCATTCAAGAGTAGTCGTAAGATAAAATCAGAAAGGAATTAGAAGGTTTTAGGGTTAATGAAAAATTAAGGTTTGAAGTTAATGGTAATTAAAACCTAATTCTAAATTAAATTATGATAATAAATCTAATTAATTAATTATGTACACTAATTGAGTTAATTAAATCTAATTATACCTAAATGTCTATTATTCAATCTTAATTAATAAACCAAAAATTAGTCTAAATCCTAATTACTAAGTTAATCAAAATTATGTCAAAAAATTAAATCAATTAAACCTAAATCTAATCATTTTTGTACTGATTTTTCTTATAAATTAAATGATTAAGCTAATTAAATTAAATAGCCTAATTGATTAAATTAAATTAATGTGAGAAAGAAAATTAGTTGGTTAGTTAAAAACCCTAATCCTAATTAGAATGTTTCTATGGGTTAATGAAATAGCTAAAAGGTGATTAATTAAATAAAGGTAAAAAAAGGAAGTGGAAAAGTGTTGGAAATTGTTAGTAAAAAGAATGTAGGATGCCAGGGCTTCAACCCACGTCTCTTTGGTTATTGGTCCACTCTCCTTGCCAGTTGCGCTACGTTGATCAGTCGCTAACAAAACCAAAACCAATCAATAAATATAAAATGCGTTTTAAATGGTTAATTAAAAAAGTGAGTCAAACTGGGGGCCATTCTTTTTAAACGGACAAATCAAAACGCACGAAGGCGCCACACATGCAGTCAATAAGTCCAACTATCAGAGCCACCAGACCGGTGACGTAGCGATCGTCTTCCCCGACATATCACCACCATAAACCTGCAAAAATAAAATCAAACAACCAAGCCAATAACCCAGATCACCTAAATCAACCCCTGCGAGTTCAATGATGATGTTACTTTTGACTGAAACGACCTGTAGCCATGAATATGAGGAACATGACCTTTGTGCCCTAACAATGGCATATCATTATACCTTCATTAAACCTCACGAACGATGGTTCTAATTGTCTCTAAACATCATCATGATCATGAATATATGCGTGGAAATCATTTAAAGTGCTTATATTAAAAGTTTGAATTTGAAAAGTAAAAGCAAACCGGTGATAATGAACAAGGATGTTTGAGCGTGCGTGGAGCTTCAAGGATGGTATGGTTGTGTTCTTGGGACCTTCAAGAGGATGATTGAATGCTTGGCTTTGGCTGAAACTTGCTGGAAAAAGTTTTCTATTGTGCCCTACTTCTTGCAAATTTTCTCCTCTTTAGACCCTATTCTCTTGCAATCTTTTCGTCCTCCTCTTGGTCTGATGTTTACATGTATTTATAAGAGAGTGTATTGGGGTAACTTGTGGGCTTGGATACCAAGTAATTGGTGAGGTGGAAATTTGATTGAAAAATTAAATTATTTCTTTCTAAATTTGGTCAATCTCTCTTCATAACCATGCACCAAAGAATATGTACCTTCATGGGATGCTCCTTGGGCTTTTATTTGATCCAAACCACAACCATGCAAATTAATTCACTTATTTTTGTATTTTACTTAATTTATTTGACTTTTAATTGAATAAAAATTCAAATAAATATAAATAAAGGTGACAAAATATGAAGATGAGTTTAGAGGTCCTTATTAGGCTTATAATCATATTTGAAATGAAAATCTTAGGCCCATTAGTCAAGAAACTCAAAATTGCTCAATTAGGTTGTCATGCATTCTTAAAAAATTGCCCAACTTGTACCATTCATAACTTGATTAATTCTTATCATATGAAGGTGTTCTTGAGCTTTTTAGAAACCTTAATATGTCTACTAAAATCTCTTGGTGGTCATTTGCCCATGTGGATCTTTTATCTTTATGTAACTTGCTTTGACAAAAGATGTGTTTTTGTTGACTTTCAAGATGACATGTAATATTTTGGCCTATATCTCTCAAATGAAGCATTTTTTTGCCTTGCCTTTGGTGTCACAAAGTTGTAGAGAATTGAATTTACTTCAAAATGAGATTTGGTTAGGAAATTTATGATGAAGCATGTGAAAGTTATGCCTGGTCAAAGTTCAGTTGACATTTGCTTAAAAACCCTAATTTAGTAACTTTGATTTTTTTTATGTTCTTTGAGATTTACTTGATGAATCATGATCAAACCTTGATCAAATGATTAATGTGACCTCGAATCCTTGATGTTGACCAAAAATCTTGAGGTTTGACTGTATATTGACCATAGTTGACTTTTAGGTTCAACACAATCGACTTTTGATCATTTGAGCAATTGACTAGGCAATCTTGCACTATGAGGCTTGAAACTTGGCATGGAGATACTTTGAGACATATGAGGTACTATGAAGTCCATCTGAGTCCTTGTAAGTTCCATTTCCTTGAGAGAAACCAAAACCCTAGTTAGAGGCCTATTGCTTATGAGGCTTCTTGAAACAAATTGTCTTGAAGATGTGCGGGAAAATTTGAGGGTTTAACATTAGGGTTCTTGAGGATTTTTGGAAAACTCTTGAGTTATAGGTTGAATAAAATAATGCTTGATACATTTCTGGAATCGTGACAAAAAATAAATTAAGTTTCATGTTTATAGTTTTTAAAATGATTAAGTTTTGAGCATGTGTTGAAGCGGAATAGAGGCAAGCAACAAAAGTTTTTGAAGTATTTATCCGGGAAATTATCGTCTCCACAGGGACTAGTGCATTGAACTGCCGTTCAACAATTTCCAAAGTTATGAGTTTGGATTAAATTGTATAAAGCATAAAAACGGAAAAGTAAATATTAACACAAAATAATTCATTCTTCAGTAAGAAAGGACTTATCAAGCATTGTATATAATCTACTTCTCACAAACTTAAACTTAAACCTAGAGTAGAGAGAACTACTATATCATCTCGGCGGCAATCTCTCAGCACACCTCAACAACACAGCAGACGTCCATATCAATCGTATCGACGATCTCTCAACCGACATAACCAACACGAAAGCATTAAGCTTTGACACCCATAAATATTGTTAGCTCTAAATCTATCTCTAAAATCCAGAAAATAACAAATAATCATCCTAGATAAGGATTCAAGAAGTCTATCTCTAAAACAACCCAAATCCCTAGCACAGAGCATAAATCTAAGACAATAATCAACAAAGATTTGTAAAGCAAGCTTTATATAATGCCATGGGAAACAAATATACATGATTTCAAAGTAAATATATATACAAAACCCAACCTAGAGAAATACATAGAGATAAAGAGAGATAAAACCACAAATCTTCCATTTTGTCAGTGTCGGTTGATGAGCAATCCACCTCCGAATCACCGAATGCAAGACCCACAGTTATTATCTAAGCTAATCTTAAATAAAAATGGGTGGAATTGGCATGAGAGCACAAAAATCCCCAAAATCAACCACACACAACCTTAAATGTTCTAAGATAAAAATATATACAAAGTATGTCCCGACGCGTTCGTCCGGCAAGCCAAATGCTCTGCCCAACGAACGGTTTTATTCTGGCCACACAGCCTGCGCCATGTCAACAAATGGGCAAACATATCTTCATTCGCTCGGCAAAGAATTGCTTCACCCGACAACTCCTTATTCTTCCACCCAGCAACTAAGAGGCGGGCCAAGGTAGAAGCAAGACCATTATTTTCCAACGCTCGCCCGACGAGCAAATTGCTCCGCCGGGCGACTCACACCAGTCTGTAACTATTTATTTCTTCAATTGCTTCTTCTTTTATTGATCCAAAATTACATCCTTGAAGCTTTATTACTCAATGCTCCATACATGCTCAAATACCTACAAAATAAATGAAAAACTATTAGTCGGTATATAAATGAATCAAAAACTCGATTAAACACAAAATCTACATATTTATGTAATATACACTAAAACTCGTCTAAATTGAGGAAAAAGAGAAGATAAGTGCAGCAAAACTATACACAAAAATAACTACAATTTGACACTTATCAGCACGAGCATTTCTGGAAAATCACGAGTTCAAGGAAGAAAATGAAGTTCATCTTCTAATTTCATGAACTAATTTTAAAATATATTTAGTCAAGTGTACTTTAAATCTTGGATGTATCACCACCCCAGTGGTTGCGCGCCTGCCTTTAAGTCTCTCACCTTGCCAAGGGCGTGGGTTCGACCCTCATTTTTGCCACTTTGCCATTTTTTTTCATTTTTATGATTTCTCAAGTTATTTTACCATATAGTTATATGTTTGGGCCTAATGATTATCAATAGCGTTTGGCCTAGTGGCTAAGGTTTCAAGACCTGCCAAAACCAAAACCTTATTTTTTTATCACTAGTTTCCTTTCTTTTATTTCATAACTTTGATTAATTACTTGAAATAGCAAATTAAATCATATTCATTTGAAATTTTGTAGACCCTTTATTTACCTTGTACATTTTAGGAATATATTTAAAAATACCAAAAATATTTATTATTTATTCAAATTTAAATCAAACTCTTGTGCATTTTAAGTCAAATTCAAATTCAAATTCAAATTTATTATTAAATATATTATTTATTATTAAATCAAATTCAAATTTATTTACCTTGTACATTTTAAGTCTTTTAAAGGCCTTTTAAATCAAACTCTTTTTAATACTTTTCACCTATTAATTTGTTTAATTTTGTAAACCATTAGGGTTAGGGTAAGCTCACCTTGAAAATGTTTACATGGTCCCTTATTTGATTCACCTAGGTTTTCTATTTAAAACTTTGCGAATAAAAATTATTAGGTTTATGTATATATGCTAAAACCCTAATTTCAAGATCCTTGATCTTTTGATCCCAATGCAATGCCATGTTGATATTGACTTGTTGCTTTGATCTCTTTGTTATCCACTTGTACATACCATTGTTGATTTACATTTTTTACTTTTATACTTTGGTTATGTTATTATCTTTGTATATATATACATTGTCAACTAACCCTACATTCATGAGATATTTATCCATCCATCATCACATCATATTCATACATACATAAAATGATCTTGAGGTATGTCATCCTTTTATCCATCAAACTTTTACATTTGAGTTCATTTATTAATATCTTATTTATCATAAACTCACACCCTTGATTGTATCCATGATACATATGTTATATCACACACACCACTTGAGATATTCACCATGAATGATTGCTTAAGATGTTGCCTAAACTCCAAAGGAATGAGAATGGTATTGACTAAAATTGTCATGGTACTCACTTTATTTTCTAACTCTTTTACTTTATGCTTAGTATTGTTAAAGCTTAGAACTTTATCCTTTTTTTTTAAAAATGGTTTTGTATTATGAAAGCTCAACATTTTTAAACTCAAGCCCTTGGTTTTGTATTGTTAAAGCTCAACCAACCTTTTTTTTAAAATTATCCTTTGCCTTCTATTGTTATAGCTTGGCACCTTTTAAAACTTGTAATTATTAAAGCTTGACATTTTAAAAACCCGTTGAGTATTGTTAAAGCTCAACACCCTAAAAGATTTTGCCACTTGGCTCTTTATTTTTCTTTTAAGGAGAACTAAAAATGTTCTGACGTCCCTATTGTTAAAGGGGTATGTAGGCACACGATGTGATGTTATTTTGAGCACACTTTTAAAATATTCTTTTCTCATCATCCCAATCTATTTAAACAAAAACACATAAGCATTTTATAACAATAATAACAACAATAATATATATTTCAGAGGTTCCTATGGAGTACCGTAGTTTTGAGGGGTGTCGATACTTTCCCCTTGTATAACCAACCCCTGAACTTAAGATCTCTGAGAAGTTTATTAGTTTTGATTTTAAAAACTTATGTGGGTTTTATTCCTCTCCTTTTCCCATTTCCTTTGGAAATAATAAAGCACGATGATGACTCTACTAAAATGTTTAAGGTAAGTAAATCAATGGCTCTAGTCTCAAAAACTTCACCGCTACAGAATGCATGGCTTTCGCCTAAGGCGAAGTAAGACGAAGTATATAGAATGTAAGTTCAACAAAATAAAAAACTTTTCTAACCTAGAGGTAAAAGTTGGAGACCATATCATCTCTTAAGCCACATGGTTTAAATATCTTAGGTCCGTAATACAAAATGATGGAGAAATACAAGAGGATGTAAACCATTGAATTTAAGTTGGGTCGATGAAATGGAAGGGCTTTAAGTGTTTTATGTGATGCAATGTTATACGAGAATAAAATAAGTGTAGTTGGGATAAGATAAGAATTTTTTAGTGGAGGTGTCATGAGAATCGGCAGGATATGATTAGAAATGAAAATATTAGAGAGTGTTGGGCTAGCTCCTACAGTATAGAAGATGGTGGAAAATAGACTTAGCTGGTTTATGCATGTAGAGAGAAGACCTATAGATTTTGTGGTAGTGAGAGTATACTAAATGGAGTGAATTCAAACAAATAGAGGAAGAGGACGACCTAGAAAGGCTATAAGATAAGTTATTAAGAAAGATAATGAGATTAACGATTTGGATAGAAGCATGGTTCTTAATAGAAAATTATGGCGAAAGTTTATCCATGTAGCTAACCCCCTTAGTGGAATAAGGCTTGGTTGTTGTTTTTCTTGTTGTTTTTGTTGTTGCATTGACTATGAAATATACTTCTTATCAATTAATAAATTTGACGAGTAACCTAACACTTGAGTTAAATTTTTTGTAAACTAAATTGATATGTTCGACTTATCATAAATTAATAAGCATTGTTCGAATATGATTAAGTTTCTTGTCAGAGAATTACAACTACAAACAAAAAATTACTAATTACGAATAAGAACTATGATTGAAAAGGATATTCTTTGTATTAAAATTGAGTAACATACTTCGTATACATTGCCTTAAAGATTGTAAATCTTAAGAGTCAATGTTTGCAACTTATTGACTAATGGGTTCGAAGAAACATACTTTTTATTTTTAGGCTAATTTACCTATATATAATAGATGTATAAATAGATGGATTATGCATTGACGCATGACATTGTTTTAGAAAAAACTAAACTAATTTCCTAAATTTTTTTATCCAAGTCTCTAATATTATTATTGCACTTTGGTTGCGTTTAATTTCTCAGTCTTCAAATCTTTGTATTTCAAACATATCTTTCTTTTTCTCTTGTTTCGAACAAACTTGTTGGTTCTTTTTCAAGTTATCTAGCTTAAAAAATCTTTCAACACTTTAAATTTTGAGTATTACAGAGGCCCTTCAAAATAATAACTGGAAAAGGTAAGTTTGACATTGATATTTTTTTACAAATGATACAAATATTTTGGAGTTCCTCGAACTTTTTAAAAAGTAATCATTACTTTTTGAGCCATCGACAACTAGCATTGGGAAGCATTACAATTTCACACGTTCTCCCTCAAATTCCCATCCTTTATAGCTTGGTGCATAACTTCTCAAATTTTATCTCTTTTGCAACATGTCTAAATCATAAATGTAAGGCACTGTAGCGGTGAAATTGGTGAGACTAAAGCCATGGAAAGACTTATCTCATTTTGTTTTAAACAGAGTCGTCACTGCGCTTTATTGTTTCCAAAAGGAATGGGAGAAAGGGCGAATACAACCCACAGAAGTTTTTAAAATCAAAACTAATAAACTTATCAGAGATTTGGGTAAGCAGGTTTGTTATACAATGGGGAAGGTTTTAAGCACCCCTCATATCCATGGTAATCCATGGGAACCTCTTTGTAAATGTTATTGTTTGTTTGTACATCTTTTAAAAAAGTATATATGAAACTTGTTTAAAATAGAGAGTGGGGATGGGAAAAGAAGTTTTTTTTGAAAGTGGGCTCGATAAGACATCGCATCTTAGGCCTACATACCCCTTTTAAACTAAAGGGAAGTCAGAGCTTTTGTAGTTCCCCTTAAAAGGAAAATAAAATGGGGCCAAAGTGGCCAAAATCTTTTTGGGTGTTAAGCTTTACCAATACTTAACAAAACATTTTTGAAAAAGATTAGGCTTTAAAATACCTAATAAGTTTAAAAGGTTAAGCATTAAAATACTTAACAATTTTAAAACAAAAGGGACCAAGCTTTAAAATACAAGGTCAATGGGTTAGGAGAAGTTTCACCAGGAATAATTCTTCTCTTAACACCAAGGTTTTAAAATAAAAGACCTAGCTTTAACAATACAGGGTCAATGGACTAAGAATAGTTTCACCGGGAATAATTCTATTCTTTAGTACCAAGGTTTCAAAACAAAAGGGTTTGGTTAAGCTTTAACAGTACAAAACCATAAAAGACAAGGTAAAAGCTTTAGCAATACTTTTAAACAAAATATAAAAGAGATTGGAAAGGGAGTTTGAGTACCTTGACAATTTTAGTAAATATCATTCCCATCCTTTTGGACAAAAACAACAAACTTAAGCAATCAACAATGGACACCTCAAGTGTGTGTGTGGGATATCATGTGACACAAGAACAAACAAGTGAGTATGATAATCAATAAATAGGAGAGATGGATGTATCTAAACCCTTGGATTCAAGCTCATGTATGAATGATGAATTATTGATATGATGAATAAACATGAGGTTAGGTAAACAACACATATGAGAAAAATTAACAAGATAATGGTTAAAATAACAATAATGTACAAAACAAGGATTAAATCAACAAATATATACAAGGTAACAAACTTGATTAATCATGGATAAACAAAGATCAACATGTTTCTTTTTGGGTTAGGGTTTTGAAATTAGGGTTTCAAATTAGGGCTTAATCATAAGCACCTAAACCTAATTGATTTTTTTAATTGTTAAATACCAATTTCTTTAAGAGAAATGGTCTAAGGTTACATGAAGAGGTCAAATACATCCTATTCTAACCCTAAACAAATATTTACAAAGACATACACAAAGTTCTTTAAAAGAAATAATCAAAACAAAATGATTTTTTAGTTGATTTTTCAATATAAAAGACATGTTTTGGATTAATTTTTAAATAAAGAAATATTAAATATTTTTGGGATTTTTCAACATAGTATGAAAATACATAAGATAAATAAATCACACAAAAAACAAGGAGTTAAAAAGATTAAATTTCCTATTTTTAATGATTTTTTGAAGTTTTGTGAAAAGTGATAAAACAAGTGATAAAAAACAAATGATTTGTGCGCTATAGGGTTTGAACCCACGCCCTTTAGCTACTACCCAAAACTACACCACTGGGCCAACGCGCGCTTGGTGTCAGTGGGATGCTTTCAAATAAATACATAGTAAAATCACATGGAAAATATGAAAAAAATAAAAGGAACAAAAGGTCTGGGCGAGGGGGATTTGAACCCCAGACCATGGGCACGCCCTAAGTACAAGCATTGTTACCAAGTGAGCTATTATGATGAAGTCGTAAGTGAACATACACCAATTAACTTAAAATAAAACAAATTTTAGAATTCAAAATTCCCTCCACCCAGACTTCATCTTCTTCGTTGAAGAAGAACAACATCATCATTAATGGTGATTCTGATTTTTCTCAAAACTTAATCAATTTTAAAAAAGTAAAACACTAACATGCTCATATTTTAATCACGATTTCAACCATGCAACTAACAATAACTTAAACTCAATCAATCTCATGAATTTTTCAGAAACACATATGAACCCTAAAAATCATTTTTTAAATTAAACTCTTGGATCAAACAATTAAGCCCTGAAACCTTAGGGCTATTACTCCCTACATGATTCTGAGTGGATTGATAACAAGAACCGATCAGAATAATGCTTCTACAGATATGTCAAAGTTTGAGTTTGATACCTCTAAAAATGGGGACCATGACTTGTGTTAGAGGTACTACAGAGATGCTGCAACAATCTGGAATCCTTCAGTGATGTCCAATGGAGCTTTCTGGGCACTTAGAATGGGCTAATCACCTCTCCTTCTTCAAACTCGATACCACCTACAAATGAACAAAGTTATGCCTAGAACTCAAGGTTCAAGGTGTTACATATCCAAAATAGGTGTTTGGGTAGCTTCTAAATGATGTTTAGAAGGTATCTAACACAAAAGGCCTGAAAATGCACGAGCCAAATTGATTTTGACAAGTTTGGTACAAGGAAGTGCTTTAATGGAATTTTGAAAGATGATTTTCTGTTTGGGGCCTTTGGTAAGTGTTTAAGGGTTATGGATAGCTTCTATATGATAAATGGAAGCTATTTGAAAGGTTAATTTGGTTGGTAAGTGTTTGGTTTGGATTTTGGAAGATTAAGACCTTAAAAAGACCTTTAATGGAGGTTGAAATGTGATTTATGATTAGAGGTGTTTGGGAAGTGTTTGGAGGTTATCAAAAGCTTCCAAATGATGTATGGAAGTTGTTGGAAGTGTTGGTTTACTTCCAGAAACTTTCTAACTCAAAATGATTAAAAAAAAGGAAATGACACAAAATGAGAAGTTTGGAATCAAGGGTGACTTGGCGAAATTTTGTGTGTTTGATGCAATGGCAAATGCCCTCTATTTATAGGCAAGATTTAAGGTTTGTGAAGGGAAAAAAACTCAGAGTTTTAAGCTCCTATGTGACTCTTGTACCATCTTGCTTATTTGTGAAGAAATGAGATTTTTGGTTTTTCCCATAGAAGGTACAAGGCTTAAGCATGCTTGGTGTGACCTTGGTGTGAACTTTGGGAGGTTGCTTGTGGCATTTGAAGTGCTTTTGCTTCATAGGAGACATTGTAGTGGCTCAAGAGAAGAGTGGTTGTGATTAAAGTCACTTTACTAGAATGGAAGTGTTAACTTTGTGCCATTAATGGAATGATCACTTGGATAATGTCTTAAACACTTAGATTATAGATCAAAAGAAAGTATAATCTACTGATTATGGTGCTTGGAACAAGTTACATGGGTTGCAAGAAAGAAATCTTTGCATTTGAAATAGTTTTGGTTCATAACTTCTTCATCTTCATTCTTGAATTCAAGTGTTCATGGTGCCTTATTCACAAAATCATATCTCATTTATCAAGCAATGAATTTTCATGATAGTGATCTCTTTGGAAAGCCCTTGCTACAAACTTTAATCCACTTATTGAAAGTTTCCCTAAACTCTTTTTGGATCATGGAGAAAAAAGGCCTTAAAGTTAAGAAAAACTAGGTGAAAACACTTAGAATTTTTCTAAGTCTTTTGAACATAAACCTTCTTACTCCAAAATCTCTCAAAATAATCACTTTTAACCAAAAGTTGCATTGTGATAAGTTGTTTGTTTTGTCAATATCTACAACTTTCATGTTTGGAGATTTTTGAGTTTGTAGGCAAAATTTGAAGTTCCCAAAATTAGGTTAGAAATCACTTAAAACCCTAAATTTGACTTTTGTTGACTTTTTGATTCTTGATGAATTCTTTGAATTTTCTTTGATAAAATGTCTTCAATATCTATATGATGATGATTTGGATCCTTAAAAGTCCATAGTTGACCATTTTTCTCAAAAAACAAAGGTTGACTTGCACATTTGACTTTTTCTAAATGAACTGCAATTTTGTGATTTTCTTATGAATCAAGGTCTCCTATTAAAATGAATGATTTGAATGGATTATAATGTTATCCTTGAATCATAGTTTGAGTCTTGGAGCCATGTCCTGATTAAAAGTCAACCCTCTGGAGGAATTAGGTGAAAAACCCTAATTGGAGCTTTTGATGAACTTGAAGGTGATTGATCTTGCATTGAACTATCCTTGGACTTTGATATTCATTTATAGAATCCTTTGAATCATAGAATAATGTTGAATTCCTTTGTAGGCCTCAAAACCTAATTTGCTCAGCCTTCTCTTGATCAGTCTCTTGTCTTAGGACACAAGCAACAAACAACAATTTTTTGTATTTTTTTGTTAGCAAATGATAAATACATGATGATTATGATGATAGTGATGATCCTAACATTTAATATATGGTGGAATCTCAGTGGTCAAAAATTGGGGTACAACAGGCACTTATAAGATTACTTATAAAAGCAAAAATGTAACTTCATTTTCTTCTCTTTTACAATATTTTGAGCTTACACCGTTTGTATTTTCTCTCATTAATTCCAATTCTAAACTTTCTTCATATAATATGTCTTTTATATCCCAAATCACTACTTCTATACCTCCAACCATGGATTTCCAAATTCCTAAGCAAGTTTTAAAAGGGAAAATTGACTTTAATCATGAGTTTGAAGGTGGTTAGGTAGAAAAGGACATATGGAGATCTCATGTGTTATTCATATTCCTCATAAGTTCTAAAAGTTTAGTCTTTTAGTTTCATTTCCTCCTTTTTAATATTATCTACACGCTAAATCAATTTTCTCATTAAACTCGCCCATTGAACTCTAGGTTTCTATAAATTTTTACGAACTCCTTTTGTTCTATATTTGGTAGGTTTAATCCTTCCAAATCTAGTTCTAGAAAACCTTATGTTAATATCTTATACATTGAATGACTCTCCCGTGTTTCTGCCAAAAAATCTTCCTTTGGGAAGCAAAAAAAGTATCTATTGGTATTCATAAATTTAGGTTTAGCTCAATTAATTCCGAGTTTAGACATATTAACTAAAAAAAGACATACCCTTCTCTAGAAATTTAATTTGATTCTCATATGATTCTATTTTAGCTTAATTTTGATAAATGACATAGAAAGTATTTCACCAAGCTTACAAAAACATTCTATGCATATTTCAACCTTCCTCATGTTGACAACTTATTTCTATAATAATACTTCTTGAGTTGTTACTTTTTTTATTAATACCTTAGTTGAGAAAATTCAAACTAGAACATAAAACATTAAACTTGTGCTAATATTTTAACAAAATACCCCAAATAAAAGAAATTTTTCATTTTTTCCCCCTAAGTTTTCTCCTTTACCTAACACTTCTTTTGGAGTAGGTGATGGTAAATTCGGCAAGTGTACCAAATGTCGTCAAGTTATAAAATCACAAAGGTAGCTCAATACACCCACACTATATTATTGCTCACACACCCATACTATATTATTGCTCACACACCCACACTACATTAGTTCTACTCTTAAGGCCACCACCCCACACAAAGGTAGCTCAATATACCAAAACACCAATAATACCATCAAATAAATCACAAACCGCCAATTAAATAATAAATAAAATATTCATAGTGTTACACATATATTGCTCAAATCCTTATCTAGGATGATTATATGTTAGTTTTTATACTCTATAGATAGAAATTATAACTAACATTCACTTGGGTATATGTACGTAATGCCTCTGTGTCTGTTGTATTGTGTTGAGAGATCATCGGTGTGAGCAACACAATTGTCTTTTGTGTTGTCGAGGTGTGTGGAAAGATCGCCGCTGAGATGACACAATGAGTTTATGGTTGATATGTGATGACATTGACGAGAATCGTATATTGAGTATAACTGGTCGATAAGTTTAAGTTTGTGACGAGTGAATATGTTTGCATGCATGATAAGCTAATTCTATATGAATAATGTATTTATTTTCTATTTATATCTTTTTATTTTCTATGAACCGCCCAAATCAGACATTCTTGTTGTTTTTTGGCTTCTTGATTTTTGGCAATCTTGAAACATATATTTTTCTCTTCATCAACAAAGATGTTAAGGCACATTTACAACTATCTCCACCTTGACTTTAAACCTTGTAGATACCAATTTAACAATCAACAACACTGTTGTTCTCTAATTACCTTTTTGTGCCTAGGTAATTTAACAAACCTACTAGTATGATTTATCAACCACCCTTGACTTCACCTATTTTCAAATGCCTCCCTGAAGGATTTTCTTCTTTTATTTTTCAGTCCTTCAGCCATATTAAAAACATAATATCCAAGGCTAACATAATTGTCCCTTTGAGATGCTACAATAACCCTTTTTACCTTATCATGAGTCAAATGATAATCAAATATCTCTGTAGCCATTCTCTCATTACTACTAGTATTCATAGTAGGAAACTCCACCTCAAACTGATTTTTCTCCGTTATAGTTTCTCCTAGGCTTCTCCCTTGGTTTTCATTATTCTCCCTCTGAAGAAATTCTCTACCAACCAAGTAAGTTGTTTTATCTTTAGCTCTTCCCCAAAAACTCAATAACAACTCAGCGGTAGCATGCATTTTTATCCCTTGATTCCTGAAAATTTTATTATACTCCTCTGAAACTTTCTCAAGGCATTCATAACGCCTTAAACTCAAATCTCATAGTTCTTCTTTGTCATGAAAGTCTCCACTAGTTACTGATGAATGTATGACAATATTTGCACCTTCTAAAATATATAGACCACATATTTTATAACCTTTTACAATAATCACTTCATCATGCAAAATCTTCAACACTCCATGTTCAACTCTAGTACAATAGCCTAGATCGTCAAACATACTTATAGATAACAAACTTCGCTTGAGTTATGAAACATACCTAACATTCTAAATAACAAGTTTACAATCATCAAACATTTTAAATCTGACCGTACCAATACAATTAACCTTGCATGCTTTATTATCACCAAGGCGAACTATCCACCTTGCATCATCTTCAAAGTTTCAAAGTATTCTATTCTTAGACACATGTGATAAGAGCAACTTGATTCAATGACCCACCTACCTTCAGTTTCCAAACTCGATACTACTAGTTCACTGGCATCCTCATAACTTTCCTCACCCAAGGCAACGTCAACTTGAACAAAATCTTCATTGACCTTTCTCTCAGGAAAATCCCTTTAAAGTGACCAATTTTATGACAATTAAAATATTTTACCTTTGAATTTTCACACCTCTTTGATTTGGACATCCCTTTACGCTCACCTCTTCCTCTTGACATATTTAAGCCTTCACCGCTATCTTCAATCTTTAAATCTTTTCATTTTGAAAATTATTTGGATTTCACCGTTGTCTAGACTTCATCCAAAGTAATAATACCTTCCTTCCCATAAAGAAGGGCATCCTTAAAGTTCTCAAAGGATCTGGGTAATTTTTGTCCTCATCATCAATCTTCACTTCAAGATCATCGATAATCTTGTGAAATTTTGTAAGCAACTCAACTATGGATTTGTCCTTCACCATTCGGAATGAATAAAGTTGTTGTTTTAGATACTACATGTGAGCCAAAGACTTTTTCATCTACAATGATTCAATTTTTTCCCACATAGAACCGCAGTTTGCTCCCTGGCAACTTTTCTTAGAACTTTATCCCCGAGGCACAAGATAATGACACTCCTAGCCTTATCCAACATCTCGGTCTTATGTACCTGTAAGCCCTGCAGATATCGATACACTTCAAATCATTGATACACTTCTCTTGAATTAAAATTGCTTGCATCTTAATTTTCCATAATCCAAATTCGTTGTTACAGGAAATTTTTTGATCTCCCATCTAACCAAGGTGCTCACTTATAAACAGTACCTCTTTGCTCCATGCTCACCGCACCACCTGTTGGGAATTTTGTTATGAATTACAAAAAAAAAATCAATATCAATTTGTGAGGAAAAGAATAGTAGAAACTAAAATAAATGGTCTACAACAATAATAATCCGTACAAAGATAATATAACATAATAAGGAAAGAAAAAGACGAAGGTTTGTTTACCCAGTTTGTTCAAACGATCTACTCTATGGGAGAGAGTAGCTCTCCAATTCACTATACTCAGAAAGTTGTTACAAGAAATTATATCTGAGTTACAAGAAAATAGCCTTTTCCTTCACGTTCCCAAGAAAAACCCTGAAGGCGCCCAAAAGTTAACCCTATTTTCTACCCAAGTGTTTCCCAACCTCTTTAACCTTCAATATATGAAAAACTCAAACTCAAGGTGTAAACAAGTGTTTCCCGATTCCCCAATTCCCTTAGATAATTCCAAAGGTTTCCCAAAACCCTTGTCTTTCTAAGGTTTCCCTTGTGAATAGCCAAAACCCTATGCTATGTCTTTAAACCCTTGATCTCCCTTGTTGCTGTAAGCTATGAGATTGTCATCCTATAAACACAACAAAGAGATACATATTTATAATAGAAAAAACCCAAGCCCAAAAAACACAACCCATAAATTATTAGAATAAAATATTATAAATACATCATAATATATTTTATATTAATTTATAATATTTCTAAATTAATATATCCAATATTCTAACATTAAATAACGGATCTGTAAACCGAACCAGTCAAACCTGAAATTTGTAGACCACCCAAACCGGATATTGTTATTGTTTTCGGTTTCTTGATTTTTGGTAATCTAGAAACATGTTTTATTTCTCTTCATCAACTTTATGAAATATATAAATAGGAATGCTTGACTAGTTATTTTCACATATCCTTTTGCATTATTTTAGTTAGTTTTATAGTTTAGTGATATTATCAATGAGAGAGAGAGAGAGCTAGAGTTGTTATAACGATGAATACTTATCAACGTTGATCTAAGGAGGACTGAGAGACCATCCAAAAGAGATTATGCTTCTACACCTTCTATATAGCTACCACCTTCATGTTTAGTTAAGTTCTCTCTTATCGGGGTTAGGTTTGTACCTTATTCTATATTTTATGTACTTTATATAAACACATTTGATCTATCATCTATTTCTTAATGCATATTATATTTGTATTATGCTTATGGATATTAGAGGTGTCAAGAGGGACGCATAGGTCTATACCAAGGGTAACTCGTGGTTGTGGATTGAAGGACATGATCATTTATAACATGAATATATGGAGCTAGTTGATTCTGAAAGGTGATGTTATATTTTACCTAGATAATCATCTATCATGGGTAGAGTCTAAACACAGATCTAGACATAGTATTCACATATAATTATTGAAGTGTAATGATTTTGTCTTGTTTAATATGCCTAGAGATCTTCGAATAAATAATATAATTGATATCGCATTGTCATTTCATGCATGAATAACATTACCAAGAAACATTTGATAATATCTGTTGATGATTAAATTGAGAATAATTGATCAATGATATGATTGTAATTTATTATTATTATATATATTAAAATAGACTCCGAAGATTTATAACGCTTCAACTATTTTAGTGCCACATCATCTAAATTTCTATTTGCCACACTCTAAAACTCTTCTTCGTTTTTCAAAAAGGTAAAACACATATTTATTCTCTGTGAAAGGTAATGAGTTCATACCCTGACAAATGCAAAAATGTGTTATTTTCTTAAATTTTAAATAACATTATTTATATTTATCTTGCAATTATTTCTTTCTTATAAAACTAAAATAATTATACATTGGTTTATGTATCAATTATTTACAAATCATTATTAAAAACTTTATATAAATTCTTACTACAATATTCTTACTACAATATTTTCTATTATAATTCTATATAATATAATTTAAAGTTTTACCTTAATAATTTTAAAACTTAACTAAAATATAAATAAACAAATGAAGACATATTGAGCAAGCTGGAAAAAAAAACCAAAAAGAAAATAGATTAAGAATTGTATAAAATATTAGTTGGACATATCTCTCACTATAATATTTTTTAATGTAATTATATCAAATAAATAGGAAGTAAATTTCATCAACTATTGTATCTATTGAAAACAATTATTAAAAATATCATATAAATTCATACTATAATATTTTTAATATAAATCTATAAAATAAAATTAAACTTGTTTCTGATGTAGACTTTGATTCTAATATGGAGCAGCAACATCTTGATAGACTCTAGAGACGTTTGAGACTTCTGAAGCAGCAGCTTGTTGAGAAGTGTTCTGGAGATCTTCTTTCTGAGTCATTCAGCAATTCATGTACCTACAAAAATTAAAGAGAGTAGTCTTTTTGACAACAGCTTTTCTGACGATTCTTTAGACAACAGTCATAAATCATACACAGCTTTCTTATCTGCAAACTCAAGAAAACATTAGAAAGACAATTGTTAAATATAAAATATATGTGTTGTTATCATCAAAACTTAGAGATGAGGTGTAGAAAAAAATCTTGTTCTAACACAAAAACTTGCATCAAATAGACTTGGCTCAATTGACATAGTTGAAGAGATAGGAGTCTTTGAAGCAATGAAAGAAGAAGTAGAATATTATGCAAATAACTTATACAATTTCTCTTTTATGTTGCCTAACTTCAAGTCCCAATTTAGTGGATCAACCACTTTATAACAATAGCCCAATAACTCTAACGTCATGCTTGTTCCGGATATCAAATTGGTAATTTCATAAAATGATAACAAGAACCTACTCATTTTTTCAAGTCTCGTCCACTCTTCCTTTGAAGGATTACATATATAATTTGCATCATAACAATGAAGATTTTCAAATGCACGTTGATACTTAAGTGCACTTTTAAGCATCAAATATATTGAATTCTATCTTGTAGGCACATGTGTAGCCAACCTACTTGATACATCAATTTTGTCAACCATATCAATGCATTGCTTAAATCTTACCATCCTACTCTCTGAACCCTTCACATGTTTGATGCTTTCCCAAATCTTTTGCAAAGCACTAGAAGCTACTTTAAGTCCCACTTGCACAATTAGATTTAAGACACGTGCAAAACAACGAACATGAAAGAACTCCCCTTTGTGAAGTCAAAACACTCCATCTATTTTGTTTTGATGAAGACAGAGTAATAATTAAATGATCATGACAAAAGTATGGAAAAAGCCTCAAGTGCATTTAATCAAATCAAGTACTCAAAATTCATCATGTGTGAAAGCTAGCATCAAAGAAATTATATTTTGAAGAATAGCATTGATCTTGATTTATTGAGGTATAAGCATGCAATTATATTGATAATTTTAGTGCTCAAATTATTCTCCAAAAATCACTTGCATGCATTGGTCATTTGTGTTCAAAATCACTTTCAAATATTTTTTTTTAATCATATTTGAACCATGTTAAAACTCTTTTAAGTATAATTTTTTATCATGTTTGAACCATATTAAATAACTTTCAAATATAATATATTGACTTGAATAAATCAATAGATGTTGCATTAGGTCGGTTCAAATATTTAGACAATTCTTTAAATATTTTAATTTTTTTCAAACATGCAGTTTTTGGTAAATTATGGCTTTTTTAGCCGCCGTAATAACACAAAAACCGCCACAATATACAACGAGGTTTGAAAAACATGCAGTTTTCAAATAAGGTTTGAAACAGTATTTTTTAAATTTGAAATTTGAAAAATACTGCGAACTTGTTAAGTCAAGTGACCCTTTTAACTGACTTAAGAAGTGATGTACATAATTTAAAATTATATATTTTCATGAACCATTGTTATTTTAAACTATTGCAAACCTTCATGAAAATGTCTCAAAATTTACCATGTTTCATAGAGGTGTTATGCACTTATAAATACATGAAATTTCAAATTAAAAATCACCTTTTCCATTGCAATTTAACATCATTTTTTTACTCAAATTTTCAAACAACTGTTTTTGTTCTTAATATTTCATAAAGAATTTTCTACATGTATGTTCATAACATTCTAGAAAATACATATCATTCTCATATATATTTGGTTATTATTGACTTGCTATCCAGGATTGTTGGAAGCAAGGGTTTTTGATTAGTGAGAGGATTGTTCTCATCATCAATTTAGTAAATTCAAGAGGATTGTTCTTGGTGGTTGAAATCTCGCTGTCCAGGATTGTTGGAAACAAGTGAGTCATTAAGAGAGGATTGTTCTCTTAGTGTACTTAGTGAAAATCCAAGAGGATTGTTCTTGGTGTTTGGTTTGTCTTGTGTAAGTCACAAACAATAGTAAAATCTCTTTCATGTTGAAAGGGGACTGAAGTACTCTCAAAATGTGAGGGAAACTGTTGAAGCAGGCATAGCGGCAAACAACAAAAGTTTTGGAAATATTTATCCAGAATTTATCATGTCCACAGAGATAGTGAGAATGCCATTCAACAGTTTCTATGGTTTCGAACTTGGGTTTGAATGAACAAAAGTATAAAAACAGAAAAATAAATATGAACATAAAAAGAATTCATTCTTCGGAAAGATAAGATTTATCAAGCTTTGCATACAATCTACTTCTTACAAACTTAAACTTATCGACCAGTTATACTTAACCTACGATACTCGTCTATGTCATCACGTATCTCTCACATAAGTGTCCATCTCTAAAGCACCTACGAGACAATTCACAACTAAGGTTATCTCTAACGCAAAGTCGCGAGAACTTCCGTATTCTCGCGTCGACGATCTCACGCGCGCCGCTCATTCACGAAAGCATTAAGTACATATAGGGCTGGACAAGAAGTTACCAACCGACCGAATCCGATCCAGCCCGAGTGTTTTTTGAGTGTTTGGGTCGGGTCGGGTCGGATACACGGGTGGGCGGGTGAACTAAATTGGATTTAAGTGGATTATTTCGGTCGGTTCGGATTGAATTATAGAGTCCGTCGGTGACCGAAACCGACCGAACCCAGTAACTATTAGGGCCAACCCCAGTTCCAACAAAGCCCAACCCAGTTATATTGAAACAAATCCACACCCATTTCATACCTTATTTAAGCTACTAACCCTACTTTCTTCTTCATCAATGTTGTATTTCTCCCCTTCATCTGCGGCGCCGGATAACCTTAATATCTCTCTTCATCTATTAACCTTTATAGATCGAGATATCTTCCTCTTAGTATTTCTATCTTCATTTCACTCTATCTCTTTGTTTTTTTCCCATTTGCAGGTAATATATTTATTTTCGATGGTGATGGTGCTTGCGACGGTGGCTCGCCGGAGTTGTAACCTACGACGGGGAAAACAACTGCATCACAGATTGACGTTCTGCATCAATCTATTTACTGGTGTTCATAGTTTGTTTTTTATTTTGATTTGCCTATTTTATTTTCTTCTCTATTTCTACATGATGTGTTTTGAAATGGCCCTTTTGAAGAGGATTAGAAATTGTTTGTTCAGGTTAAAAAATACATTTTTTATATGAAATTAAATTTGTGTTATTGTTTTTTGTTTTGTTTTATATATTAATTTGTGGGTGTTTTTTCTGATATAAGATCTGATATTAGTGTTTTTTTGTTTGATTTTGTGGGTATTTTTTCTAATATCAGATATGATATTAGTGTTTTATTGTTTGATTTTGTAGGTGTTTTTTCTAATATCAGATCTAATATTAGTGTTTTATTGTTTGATTTTGTGAGTGTTTTTTCTAATGTCAGATCTGATATTAGTGTTATTGTGTTATGGATAGAATAATTTAAGATCTCATTATTGTGTTTGGATGTTGTATTTTTTTTTTCTATTTTTTAAAATTTTGTTTCATTTATAATTTAAGATCTTATAGTTATTGTTTTATTATCTTAAATTGTATATCAAATTTAAAGTCTGTTTTTTATGTGCAGATTTGATATCACTTCAAGACTGAAATGAAATGCTCAATGATGCAAAGGAATGACAAAGACTTTTCTATCCCGAGTTTAACTTATACTTAAAAGTGGATCAAAATAGGAACATAAGAACATTTATTTATTACTCTTATTAACATAAGAACAATATATTATCAAATCTTAGTGTTTTTGAATTTTATTCTGTATTTGTTGTGGATGATTTTATATTTTTAGCATGTTATTGATTATTTAATGGAATGGATCTAAATAGGGTGTTAAAATTAGCCCAGTATTAAAATGATTAACAGATTAAAATAGATTAAATATATTAAAAGTAATCAAGTTTTGGAATGATTCAACGGATTAAAAAAAATTTATTTTAAAAATAAAATAAAATAACATAATTATTTAATAACAATTAAAAAAAGTAAAATGTAATAAACAACATTTATATTTTGTTCTTAACTGTTTCAAGTATGCCCATTGAGTGATAAATTTATAAGAAAAAATGGCTAAATTATGTATTTGGGCTTATATTTTGAACCAGCCCATTTATTAATCAAACCCGAAATTAACCGGTTAATTGAACCGAACCGAATAAATCCGAATCCGGAAAAAAACGGAAAAAAAACCGGTCGGAATTGGGCCTAACATTTGCACCCGAGGGTTGGTTCGGTTGGTTGGTTTGGGCCCGAATCCGAACCGAACCGAACCGATGTCCACCCCTAAGTACATATACCCACAGTAATTGTTAGCTCTAAATCTATCTCTAGAGTTCAGAAACTAACAGATAATCATCCTAGATAAGGATTCAAGAAATTTTCTCTAAAGCAACTCAAATCCCGAGCACAGAGCAAAAATCTAAAACAACAATCAACACATATTTATAAAGCAAGTTTTATATAACGCCATGGGCAACAAATATACATGAGTTCAAAGTAAATACATACACAAAATCCAACTATAAGAGAAAACACAAAGAGGAAGAGAAATGAACCGAAAATCTCCCGGTTTGTCAGCTCCGATCGATGATCAATCTATCTCCAATCATCCAAATGCAAGCTCCATAGTTGTTTTCTAACCTAATCTACCCTAAGAATGAAGGTTTGATGAGTTGGGAACAAATACCCCAAAACATAACCTAAAAAATGTTATTTTCCCCCTTTTAACGAGTTGCTATATCAGGAAATCTCGCTTAGCGAGCTTGATCTCGCTAAGCGGGTAGCAGAAAAAACCAAATTTTGTTTTCGCCATAACTTGAGAACCGTAACTCTGAATTGCGCCCGGTTTGAAGCGTTGGAAAGCTTATTCAATTCTCTATCTAACAATGACTAAATGACAACCAAATTGATGATTTTTATCATCCTTATTTTGAGCCTTATTCTTTGATGAATTAATAAATTTTGCATTATTGAAGCTTAGTCTTTGGTCCTTATTACTCAATGCTCCAAATATGCATGAATACCTATAAAATAAATGAAAGACTATTAATTGGTATAAAAATGAATCAAAAACACAAGTATGCACATATTTACACAAAAGTTAGGATTTTATTACAAAAACCATAAGAATAGAATCGATAAGTGCCACAAATATATACTCAAAATATTGATACTTTAGCACTTATCAGGAACCAGTATACATCATTGTGTTCTTTACTTTTCCGCATTTACCTTTTTCACAAATCATAACCAGTAAAGAAAGTAACACATTTCCAAACTCTTGCACCAAACCAGAAAAATTAGAACTTGTTTCTAAAACCGGATAAAATTTCAAGGTCCTAATTCACCCCCCCCCCCCCCCTCTTAGGCGCACTCTTATACTTACACCCTTTACATAACAACCAATTTTGCAAGGCTAGTTAACTCTTCAAATTTTGTTGCATGACATCATTTGTTGAAGCATTATCCAAAGTAATGCTAAAAACCTTCTTCTTTATTCCCCAATCAGTCAAAAAATCAAAATTTTTTTACACAACTCAAAACTAGAGTGAGGAGGAGGCATGTGACAAAAGTTAGGGATTTTACTATTTAACTTCCAATTTTTATCAACATAATGAGCAGTTAAAGTAATATAGCCCTTAGTATTAATTGATGTCCATAAATAAAAAGTTAAATAAATCCTACAAAGAGTGTTGGCTATTTCTATCTTAATATTTTCCTTTTCCATATTGTATATCTTCACAACATCAACCTTGGTGGTATTTCTAGTGATAAAAATGTAATCAGGATTCAAGTACTGAAGCCAAGAAGTAAGCTCATCAAACTCAGCAAATTTAAAAGGAAGGTCTCGCTTGATAATTAGCCGATAACACATTTCATAAGATATCAAATTATCAACCTTTCAGGATTTTAGCTTTCACTGCATGTCTAATATCATCTGACCAACATCTCCAAAATTAACTTTCTTACAAACTTCAAGATGACGTTTTAGAGAAGTTGTACCATATCATTTTCCTCCACATGCATATGATGAATCACATTCATTGCATTTTGCTTGTTGTCTTCCCTCACTATCCCACCTTTCTATCATAGTAAAATACTTCCACACATGGGACTTCAACTTTCTTTTAGTGTTCTTCATTTTACTAGGTTTCCCTAATACATTACTATTAGGTTTCACCGACTCACAATCTTGTACAACAGTTAGGTCTAAATCCACACCATTATTTTAATCAATTGGAGCTAACAAATCCATATCCAAACTAAGTCCTAAAACACAATAAATAGAAATAGAGATAAGAATAAGTCAATAATAAAAATAACAACAATAATAATTAGATTGTCACACTACAAGAGATCACCCCATCAATAAGTAATAACAACATCAGTAATAAGAAAGATAATTGGAGAAGAGACATTAAAAATGAAGAGTTTAATCAAAGATAACAACTAACGTCTTTGGATGAAAAGTTAAATATCATGCTGTATTAATTTTGTACCAAGATATATTGTGGTCTATTGCTGGTTGCTATACCACTATGCAAAAATCACTAATGTGTTATTTAACTACTGTATACCAGTATGCAGAAATCACTGTTGTATTATTTAACTAGCGGAATTAATAGTATGCAAAAATCACTACTGTATTATTTAACTACTTGCAAAAATCACTAAGAAAATAACTAATTGTTTTTTCTTGCAAATGATAACAAGAACATCAGTACTAAGAAACAACAACATCAACAACCTCAATTTCACCCAAAACTGATATGTGAAAAGTTGTCAATAAGTAACAACAACATCAATAATAAGAAATTAATTAATAACACATGACAATAAGTGATGTGTGAATTTTTCTGCTATTAGGGGTACATGTCGCCCCATGATCGTCTTATGTTTCAAATTTCACGATACTTTTTGGTTCTTTTTATCCACGTGTGTAGAACTCTCTTAAAACACGGTTCTTTTCTATAAACATGGAGCACAAGTAAATATTTCAATTGTCTAGCCCTACTGAATTTTGACTCATTTTTTAGAAAGGTTCGACTATTTAACATTCAATTTTATGTACACTTTTCTATCCTTTGATCGACTAAGCGGGCATTGCCTGATCTTAAATCACAAGTCTTCTAATTCAATTATTTGCACTCCCTTAACCTTTGATCCATTGACAACCAATTTACATCAACAATAGTTCTATTTCCCTCTACTCAATCACATGGTCAAGATAGTAATCAACTAAGTTCACAACATGCATGAAGGCTTATTTCTTTAAATAGAATGAGTTATTAAGTGTGTGTCTGTGTTTGACTGATGTAGAAGATAATAACTTAGTTGATGAAATATTGTGAGATATAAATACGACGAATCAAACATACAGTAAATTAACCAAATAAACAATCAATCAATTAAACACAAAACTATTCGGCTTAACACCAAATTTTGTATGACAACAACAACAGGCTGTTTGGTTTGACTTATTTAAACTTGTCTTAAGCCATAAATTTTGTAACACTGTTTGAAAGGACTTATTAAAACAACTTTTAGCATTATTCATAAATTTTTTTGAACTTTTATTATAAATTCTCAAAAATAAATTATGCAAATAATTTTATATATATATATATATATATATATATATATATATATATATATATATATATATATATATATATATATATATATATATATATATATATATATATATATATATATATATATATATATATATATATATATATATATATATATATATATATATATATATATATATATATATATAATTTAAATTTAATTTATTTTTGTTACGAAAATAGCTTATGCAAGCTTTTTCATAAATGATTATTTTCATAAGTATTTGTGATATAAACTCTAAATAAACTGTTTATCTAATTAATTTCAAGCTAACAAATGTTAAAAATATATTTGGCCACCCAGCCATGCTGACCCGGGTTGAATTATTTAACACGTCAACAATAAATTTGATTAGATTAATTAATATTGAACAATGTTATATCTACGAGAGTGGTCATTAATTAAGCAAAGCTTGTAGAAAAAGACAATAGAATGAGAAGAAAATATTGATTTTTGAATTCATGTGTGCTTGAGAATATCCATGTCCATTTACTCCATTCAAAGTCAAAACGAGCTGACTTTACATGCCACCTAGTATATTGATTTTTGAATTTCTTTTGGGTGAGCATTCTTCTATTTTTGTAAATAAACTATGTTAGCTTATGGAAATTGATCTCATTTTTCATCATCATTTTAGGTCACAAGCAAGAAAAAATCTAAATAATTAGTATTTAATTACAAATAGAACTAAAAGACAAATTAACATTTAGCTACTTGAGGACGGCTTTTAGAGGAGTATTATTAATAATAATCAAGTTTCTAAAAGTGATTATGATGAGATTGTGAGAGATGCAATTAACTAGGAACTACTAATTATAAAGTATGTCGGAATGATAAAGAACAAAGATTAGAAAAATATTAATAGCTTAACCTAAGTTATTTAAATATTAATTAGGGTTAGTGTATATCTTTCTTAAAAGGATATATAATCGTTTGTTTAGTTTGAAAAGTTAATTCTTGGTTAAGTTTAGTCTTGTGACACGTTCAAAGATGATGCTAAAAGAATCATATCTTGTAGATAAAATGATACAAGCATGATAAGACACTTTTGAAGGCTCTCATTTTTATTACTTTTTTGACTAAGAGGTTTCCAAACGTTTTCTTCCCTTTTCACACTATTATTTTTTTTCTTATGTGTATACAAATCAACTATGATGTGGGGACAAAGAGGGACCATAATTTTGTTTTAATATTTGAGGGAAGAACTATGATATTTTGACACAATTTAACACAAAATATATGTATGTATGCAATTCAAATTTTTTGGTAAAAAACAAATATTTTTTATATAATTTTTTATATAATTGTAAAGATTAATATCTCGAATAAAAAGAATCATAATAAATAATAAAAAAAAATTAATTTTTTTAACTCTAATATATGTGCAAGACTGAATTCAAATATAAATTTTTTGATAAGGCTGAATCTTACCACTTATCATGTTATAGATTGATGTTTGATATTAAACAGTGTTGTTTACCCTCGTGAAAATTTCACTTTTGATTAATTTTTTAATGGATTTGCAGAGGTTTTGAACCTCCACAAAATAAACTTCGTTATTTATTTTTACCATTCATCAAAAAAAAAATATTGTTTAACATTATTTTGTAAGAATTTTTATTTTTTTTGAATTAATTACTCTTGATACATGTTTTGAAAAAAACCAAAACAAAAAATTGTCAGAAAATAAAGTCTCTCACCGTAGTCAGCGCGTTAAAAACAAACATTAAATTTATTTATTAATTTTTGTTTATATTTTAATAAGTACTCCCTCCGTCTCATAATAAGTGTCCCATTTGAACTTTTCACGGTTCTTAAGAAAATGATTAGATGTATTGATTTTAGTGATAAATTTAATACCATTTACTAAAGTACCCTTATTTATTATAGGTAGTGGAGTAGTTGGAAAACGTGAAAGTTAATATATAGGGGTATACTAGTGGAAAAAATTAATAAATATTGCATTGATTGACTAAAGGGACATTTATTTTGAGACACAAGAAAAGTGCAAATGGGACACTTATTATGAGACGGAGGGAGTACTATTATGGAATGTTTGAAGTATTCAAATTCTTAATGGGCCAATAATTAGAGAGAATCATCTTTGTGTTTGATGAGACATTTTGAGAATCTAATGTAAGACACCTTCAATATTTCTCTATCTTCTTGAGGGCATTTGATCACTACAAATTTCGATTTTGATATCATTTTGAGAATGCTCCAAAACGGATACTATTTTGCCAACCACATCTATAACTGTTCATTGCCCCCAAACTCTTAAACTAGTTGATTATAGGCTTCAAATCAAATCGTGCTATCGAGTTATTGCGATAATCATGAGGAGACACCAATTGTGATTGTTGTCCTATAAACAATGGAAAATTGTTTTTATACTATTTGTTGTTTATTGATTCTCTTATTTATATGTAATGTTTATTTTAGTTAATAATAGTTTTTTGAAGTTTAATAAATATTAATAATTAATTTAGTAATAATATTTTTATTATTATTTATAGTAATATGAAAATTAGATGATATATGATATAAATATATATTTATAAGTGATGTGTAGTCTTTACCTTATATGGTCTAGTAATGGAGAAATGGATTAGAGGTGATATCTTTTGGAAATATGTTTATGAGTGATATGTAGGTTTTTTTTATTAAAATAGTGATATGTAGGTTTTATCTTACAAATTATAGATTTAAAAGAATGGGTTAGGTTTAATCCAAATTATAGAATGGTAATATAACCAATTCATAATTTATTGAACTTCTACTATCTACTCATTTTTATCAAATTTGCTCTAAATATCCAATCGTGTGCGAGTGGAGTGGAGTGTTAGGAATCTCATATTAGATGAGATATGGCATGTAAATGTGTTTTTAAGTGCTCATTAATTGTCACTTTATAAAAATGGATTTGTAAGAATAAATTAACTTAATATAAATTTTAAGATATGGTTTCAAATATTATCCAAGATGTATTATGTCACCATTATATTGAATCACCTAATAATGCTCAATAAGCTCAATTCTAAGCACAAATATGTATTAAGACCGCTAATATTTTAAGAGATATAGATAGATTGAACACGTGTTTAGATGTAGTGATAGTTTCTCACCTTAATTACAAGATGATTTTGTAAGAATTGAGTTAGACACGATCCATATTATAAGATAAAGTGGAACATCACAATTTTTATGATTTCACCATAGTCTATAGTCTAGTTAAATACTCATTAGAAAGATGTCTTTTGTTATTTGAAAATAAAAAATAATAGATTTATTTTAGTGTAAAGTTTCTCTACGAGTATACATAATCTTGTAATATGCATTATAATGTTTTATTTTCATTCTATTTAGTTTTCTTTATGAAATATTTAGAAAGTTAATTCAAAAGTGCCTATCATGATTATATGTAGGTTAAAAATCTAATTCATCAAATTTTCATGCCTAATCTAATAATGAATCTGATATCTATGTTATCTTATGTACTTTTTGTTTATCTTTGGAAAGTATCTTCGTATCTAGGGCCAGTTTGTTTCAGCTTTAAAAAAATGGATTTTTTCTTTGTATTTTTGAAAATAGATTTTCTAAAACCGTTTTTTAAAATATTACAAGTTTTTTTATATTCGTTTTTTTTAAAATGAAACACTTAATTTGACATCCTATAACATAAACATACATAATTGTAGACCAAAACTTAGTCAAAATCATAATTTTTTCAAAAAGTTGTATTTCAAAAATGATTTTTATGAAAATCTATTTGAAATAGCTTCAAAATTAAGTGATTTTTTAAAATTTTGATATCCAAATTTTTTCTCCATAAATAGATGAAATACCTAAAATCACATTTTAAGAATAACTATTCAAACAGATTTTTCATTTGAAGCTTTTATAAAAAATTTGTTTTTAAAAAATTTTTTCGCAAAATTTGATAACACTATAAAAATCATTTTTAAAAAAAGCCAAAACAAACGGGCCCCTAATTTAGTGATGAACCTGCATTACTAAAAAAAAACACGTTTTATTTCAGATGTGAAATTTAAATTCGGTTACAGAAACGAATTAATGAAGAGTGTATTAAAAAACTGTCATTTTACCCCTCAATTTTTAAAACACCAAGTTATCAGCACATGAGTACTACTAAATCTGCACTTTTATTATTTTCAAAACTATCGCATCATACCTTTCGGTTGATCAACAAAATTGAAAGATAAGATAGATTATTTTTTATAAAAAAAATTTGTTATATTATTTACGCAGAATATTAATAAATTAATTTATTTACAAACAATATTGTTTATCCAGAATATTACACTGTTTACATATAATATTTAAGTAAAAATTAATTTGTCAATGAAGATTAGATGTTGGATCTTCGAACCATTGAATTTTGGAGAAGGTCAAATGCTGAGTGTCGGGATATTTTCAAAGAGAACAAGATATTTTCAAAAGGGATCAGAAATATATTGCATCCAACATTTTATCTTTCCCGACATTTCAATGAAACGAAGATCCAATATTTGATCTTCACCAATAGTGATAACGATGAATTAGATTTGAAAATCATTATATAAATTTATAGAAATATTATGCGTAAATAAAATGTATTCATGTGGGTTCATTACCAACATATCTGAGGATAAAATGTCTCGGTGTATAGTGCATATCAATGTAATTGGTATTGTTTAATAGTTTAATATATTTGATCCCTATGATAATATGTTTGATTTTGAGGATCCTAAAAGGGAGAATTTCTATGTGGATGGTAATAACCTTTAATATTCATTTACATGACACTTGAGATGTATCATCCAAATATATGAGACAATCCTACATAATTTGGGTTTGTCACTCAATGTAGTTTTAGCAAGTACAATTAGCACCTGCCGTTGGACCCAGAAAATTGGCATGTGTTACACTCATTATCATTCACCTTTTGTTTTCTACACCTTCCCTGCAAGGATGTAAAAATGAAATTCCAAAATTGTTGTCAACATCATTTTTAAAGGGTTGCTGAGGGAAATCAAGTTCTTCCCGCTAAAAAATATGTCACGTTGATTTTGATAGCAAGCATCGTACCCGCCAACCCTAAAGTAAATTTGGAGAAGGGGTTAGAGTTTAAAATCACATTTTCCAACAAAGATACCATTACCATTCTCCCTCACAACAATGACCTCATGGTTATTATGATACAATATGATGATTTGGAAGTGAAGCAAGTTGATTGACCTTGGAAGCTCAATATAGGTCATATTCCTTCATAGCGACTTTCAGTGGTTTCGAATTGATCTAGATGACATCTGAGAATTTCAAGATTCTCTAGTTGGTCTAACAGGTAATCATGTATAGTTGAAAGGTCACACAATTCTTAAAATGATGTTCAGTTTGGGGGCAAGCACAAATATAGTGAAGGTAAAATATATTGTAGTAGACACTTTGTCTCCATATAACACCATCCTATGATGGCCCACCCTTTACTTAATGGAAGCGGTGTTATCCATCCTCCATTTAAGCATGAAGTAACTACTACCTGGCGCAAGAGCTGGAGTGGTTTTGGGGGAGCGGGAGGTTGCTCAAGAATGTTATTAAAATAATCTAGAGATAAGAAGGGATTAAATTTCCACAGTCGTCGTACCACTTCCAGACACACGCGAAGTAGATGGTTTAAGTTGGGATCCTAGATTGGAGACATAATAAAGGCTCTCTCCCACAGAGGACCTAAAAGAAGTCCATATTGAACCCTCGGACCATCAAATTTTCAAGTTAGGTACCTTTATGTCTGATTCTGAGGAGGGAGTGAATAGGTCTCCCTAATAAGAAAAAACATAGAATCGTTCTCCTGGGTGACCTTAAATATGTTAGGGATAGATTCCATGGTGGTATGCCAATGTCCCATCATTCACTCCATAATGAAACCTATTTCTTAGAGAAAATAAAATATGGACGGGAAAAATAGGAGGCCATTAATGAAGAGGTTTAGAAGTTGGGAAATGAGGGTTACATAACTAAGCTAAAGTATCCATCTTGGATAGATAACATAGTCTTATTGAGGAGGTCTTCGAACAAATGGCGTACGTGTCTCGACTTCACTGACTTAAACGTCGTCTTCCTTAGAGATACATATTCACTTCCCAACCTAGATTTTCTAATTGATGGATCCTCCCTCATGTTATAAACCATGAGCTTCGTGGATGCCTATTATGACTATAATCAGATTAAGATGGACCATATGGATGCACCAAATACAACATTCATGTCCAACTATGGGCACTATTACTAAAATATCATGCCTTTTAGACTGAAGAATGCAGGAGCAACCTATCAATGGCTTATGGATGTCGTATTTTTAAAGTGGATATGACATAACCTAGAAGAAAACGTTGATGATATGATTGTGAAGACATCATAAGCGTTAAAGCCACACTGCATATCTAGAAGACATCCTGGAATCAGTTAAAAGGTATAACATGCGCTTAAATCCTGCCAAATAATCTTTTGACGTGTATGCGTGTAAATTCATGGGATATATGTTAACCAGTAGAAGATTAGAGGTTAACCCAGATAAGTTTCAAGCCATTATGAATATGAGGAGTCCATCCAGAATAAAAGAGGTTCAACCACTAATAGGGTGTTTGAACTCCCTAGCACCCTTTCTTCCTTGTGCAAGTTACACAACATTCCAATTCTTTAACATCCTAAAAAATAGGGATAAGTTTGAATGGAAGAGCGAGTGTGGGAAGGCTCTTTCCAACCTGAAAACATTCTTCGAACCGCCGCCCATATTGATGTGCCTTATAGAAGGCATGCCCCTCTATTTATTGTTATCTATCATTGATTAGTCAATGAGCTTTGTGCTTTTTTGGAGATAGACAAAGTTAATAATCTTATCTACATTCATGTACCTATCTATGATTGATGGTGCAACAATCATTATGAAATGTGTTAAATGCAAGAAACACACCAATCTACATCATACACTAGTTGAGGTCCTTCATTTGTCATGTCGTCTTGTCCATTTTACAATGAAGTATGGACATATTAGACCTATTGGTTCATGGCCAATTGAAGTTTCTAATTATTAGAATATACTATTTCACAAAATGGATTGATATTGAATTTGTTGCCAAGATCACATATTAAAGGGTTATCTGCTTTTATTGGCAGAAATCATGTGCAGATTTGGTTTACTATGAATTATCATCTTTGAAATTAAGTACCCAATTCATCATCTCCGTTATGGTTGACTTCTACTGAAAAACGGGAATTCATAATAGGTTTATTTGAATTGTCCACCACAGGCGAACAATCATATTGAGTCGGTAAACAAAGTGATATTAGGTGGGATAAAGAAAAAGTTGGATGAATCCAACGAGTTCTAGTTGGAACAACTCCATAAAGTATTGTATTCATATCATACCACCCCATTAAAAAACCAAAGAGACTCCATTTACAATGGTTTACGATGCTAACAATATGCTTCCTGTTGAAATTGACATGCCCACATAGAGGTGTTCTCAACTCAGCAGAGAGGAGAACGAGAGAGGACTTAGATTTGGATCCAACCTAATTGACAAGACCCAATATGTCTTCCAAATTTGGAAGTTCTCGTTAAGAAAAGGGAGGCCATAAGGTATAACTTAAAAGTATCTCCAAGAAAAATGTAGGAGGAAGACCTCGTACTTAGACAGGTTGTCATGCCATCCCAGTAAGGGAAACTACAACCTAACTTGGAAAGCCTGTATCGCATATGACAGAAATTTCCTAATAGATCCTACAAGGTCGAATAGCTGAGGTGATGACTCGTCCTAAAAACATGGAGCTCGGCTAACGTAAAATATTATTATAGTTATTCGTTTTTCTATTATTTCTTTTAAATAAGGTGAAAGGTGCTAGCACGCTAATGTACGTATTCTCTTGAAAAAACAATTTATTATCGTGTTCAAAATAAGGTTGATCCATTTCTAAGTTCATGTAGATGTTGAACTTCCGTTGAAAGACCATTGTTTCCCTTAGAAGGAATAAAAATGTTGGACTTCCATTGGAAAATCTTTGTCTCCCTCATAGGAAAAGCGAATGTTGGTTTTCCACTAGAAGTCTCTTTCCATCCTAAGAGTCAATACAAATGTTAAACTTCCATTATAAGATCCTTTCCTCCCTCTTAGGAAATTTAAATATTGGACTTCCATTGAAAGATCCTTATCTCCCTTAAAGGCAATAGAAATGGTGGATTTCCATTGGAATATCCTTGCCACCCTAAGAGGGAATATAAATATTTGAACTTCCATTAGAAAATTCTTGTTACCTAGAAAAATATGGAGGAGGGACTCAACAAAATTTCCCCCTGAGGGACTTAACCTAAAGTCTCGCCTAAGGGAATCAACTAAAAATCTAGCTTGAGGGAGTCAACTAAAGTATCATTTGAAAGAGTCAACTAAAGTCTTGCATGAGGGACTCAACTATAGTATGTCTTGAGGGACTCAAATTAAAGTCTCACTTGAGAGACTTGGCTAAAAGTCTCGCATAGAGGTCTCAACTAAAATTCTCAAATGGGGGACTCAGCTAAAGACTCACTTGAGGAACTCAACTAAAGACTCTCGTGAGGGACTAAACTTAAACTCTTGTGTGATGGACTCAACTAAAGTCTCGCCTAAAGAAATCAACTTAAAGTCTCGCCTAATGGACTTAACTAATGTCTTACATGAGATAGTCAACTAAAGTTTTTCTTGAGGCACTCATATAAAAGTTTTACAGTAAAGAATCAAATTAAATTCTAGTTTGAGGGACTTAACTAAAAGTCTCGCTTGAGAGACTTGACTTAAATTTTCACAAAAGAGTTTGGGCCTAAATCACTTTGTCCTTTACAATATCTAGTGCTTGAGAGATTGTGTACTGGTATACCAGTAAATGACGTATGTGTATTTGTTAAGGATTCACAAGATTTGACAAGCGATTCGCTAAGGGCAGACACATCTCCCTCCGAATAGGTTGTCTAGTCACATAGTCCTCATAACATGTGCCCATTTATCACAATGTTCTCCTATTGTTTGGTACACTCACCATTTGACCAAGTCACTCGCCTTATGGGCTTGGATGAAACTATATGTTGCCCACTCACATAATGTGGTAATTAACATATCCTAATGCACTAATGTCATGGAAGCTATGTCAAATATGGAAGGCCACATCCTTTTGAAAAATTGGGAAAATAACGGCTTCACTCCCCTAAGAGGATCAAAGTAAATTGTCCATAGTTCCTAGGATCCAAACCTATCAATCTATATAAATATCTCTATCATTGGGTTAAGATGAACATTCAATTAACTCACCAAACACTCTTCTCACCATCCTTGCATGAGCTTTCTCTAACACCCATAACAACTATAAAAACCCTCAGGCAACCATACACAACTAGGGGTTGTCACTCATTGTAATTTTAGCAAGTACAACAATGCTTGTGGCACTTAGTTTTCCAAGTCTTGTCCGAGGTACTCATCTTTACAAGTGATGCTTGAGAGTCTCATCCCGGATATTTCTTGAAGGATTCATTATCGAGAATACCAATAAGACCACTGCCAATTTAAATAAGTAAGTTCAATTGTTCCAAGGTCTCATGCTTGAGAGATTGTGGACTAGGGACTATTTCGTTGGACCTATAAAGGAAAGGTCCTTTATAAAACATCTTAAACTAAGTACAGTAATGTTAGGCATGTGTTGGAAGCAACGATGGACGCCTGAAGTAGAGTTAGTTATATAGATCGCCCGAAGCAAGGTTAGTCGCTCAAAGCACATTGCAGGTCGCCCTATAGGGTCGGGCCCAAAATTCATGATCTACCTCATTTAACACATGTGACTTGTGAGGTGTTCAATGAATAAAAGTTTAAAAGTATCACTCAAAGGTAAAAAAAACTATACCCTCCACGTTTTGAGGGAGGAAATTATTTTCTCTTGGGACCTTGCCTAGGGATCCACTATAAGTATCACAACCTCATAATTGGGAAGGGATGATTTATTTACTAATTCACAACACACTAACATACACATACAAAGTCTCTCATCATTCATATGTGAGTTTACTCTCTCCTGCCTTCATTGTGTATTTTGCAAGTACAAGAATAAATATATTTGTATAAACAAATATATATATATATATATATATATATATATATATATATATATATATATATATATATATATATATATATATATATATATTTATTTCAAAATAGTCTATCATTGTGAAATGAAAATAATATATTTTTTTATCATAATCAAGTCAATATCAAGAAATGAAAATGATATATTTTTTATCATAGTCAAGTCAACATCAAGTGGATATTCGAAAGAAAAAAAAAACACTTACTAAACAAGTAAGGTAAAAAAAACTACAAAATAAATACGACATGAAATTTAAATAATTATCAAAATAAATGGGTGTGAATGCAATGCACAAATATTTTATTACCCACTCGTTAAATATTTTGACATGAATATCTTATTATCTATTCGCCATATATATATATATATATATATATATATATATATATATATATATATATATATATATATATATATATATATATATATATATATATATATATATGTTAATTTTAGAAAATATATATATGACTATTATACTACTAATATAATTGTCCATTTATTTCATAACAACCATACATACATCACTTAGATAAGAAGCATTTATTTTGAATATGTAACCAACTATTAAAAATATTTATTGAATTGCTCACCAACTCCTACAAAGAATGAATTTAATATAAGATTCTTAAAAGCAGCTATAGGTATGAATGAATACAATAAGTAGTATAGTATATAAATACATATCCCACAAAACCCGAGCTAGCTAAGCATAAGTACACACACTAGTTGTAAAATCAAATTTATAGATTGAGTTAAGACAAACACTTGCCTCACGTTTGAAGCATGACAACCCAATGACACTTGCCACAAAAGAACAAAACTAAACTGGGATTCTTTCACCATTACTATAACTAAGTTTTTGTCTTCTCACCATCACCCTACCATGTGAAGCAGGCCTCTAAATTAATGTAACATATGCTCATGTATTTACAAATGATACATTATTAAAGAATATACCTAATAGGTCTCTTAAATTTAATGCCAACCCTTCACACTCGCTTACACTGCATTTTCGTATTAAACTAATCAAATGTTTAAGCCCCAAATGTAATAGTAATTAAAATATTGTTTTTGGTATTGCTTGTGATATTCTTGTTTTTGGCCACGCGGGACACTTGGCATAGGCCATGACCCATGTACATCATATAGCCCTTGAAAATTGGAATGGTTTTCATGGACGGCTTTGATCATGCATGCCACCTTTTAAACTTGAAGTTTTGAGGAAGTGATGAACACATTCTAATGAACCCTTAAACAAAGTCAAAGTAGGGGTCCACTTTAAAATTATGAATCTATTTTTCCCTTTTTTCCTCTCTGGATTTTTCAATTTGCTAGCTATATCAAGATCATGTAGGAGTTGTTTGCTTCATCCTATATTTTGTACTTTAGAATATGTGAGTACATTTTATATAAGAAACAAACCAATAGAAAAAAGACAAATTGACATTAAATCGGGTATGGTGGGGTTCTTGTAGCCGACCACCAACCACAGTGCCTATTTAATAGACTTAGCTGTAGAATTTTATGCAGGCTAGCCTATGGACCATATCGTCACTCACACGTCCATTTAATTCCACATAATATAAATTAGGGCTGAAAAATCGGGCGGTTCGAATCGGTTTCGGGCTCAAAATTAAAATCTAGTGTAAACTGCAGATTCATTTTTAAAGTTCAATTTCGACCAATAAATATTGGTTTTTGACGAATTTGATTAACTCGGTTTAACGGATTAATCCGATCGATTTAGTCGGTTTAACATTTATAAAGTAAATCTATAAAAATGACTCATCTTTTATAAAATTTTCATATATTTAATTTTTAATATTTTTTAAGAAACTATTAAAGAAAAAGTATTCTTTACTATTAAAAAATTATTAATAATATTTTAAATATCATTTGACGTCAATTTGTCATACTTTAAACCATAAATATTGAATAATACTCAAAATTTTATGTTATATATGTAGTCTCGTGATTACACAATGACACAATGACACAATTAAATTATAAAAATGATAATAATCTTATAACATTATGAAGATTGAGTCAATCTTATGGTAATAAAAATAAATAAAATAATTATTAATTAAATTCAGTTGATTTCGATTTTTGTCGAATCTAAAATAATCATTTGAGTTCGACCGAAAAACCCTATACTACCTAAAATAAACAACTGAATTAATCCAACATCCGATCCTACTCGATCCATTTGTATAAAAAAGATAATGGGTCAATCGGTTTGAATCGGACAGTTCAAATTTGTCCACTCCTAATTCAAATCCTATATATATATATATATATATATATATATATATATATATATATATATATATATATATATATATATATATATATATATATATATATATTCAACAATAAATGATTATCAATCAAATTAGCCTTTAACACAAGTGCTACTTTGAAAATATCTTACCCCACTTCTTGGTTCTCTCATTCACCATACGAGTTGCCTAAAATGTCCCCTGCTTCTATAGATGTACCTTCGGAAGCACCTTTTTTTTTTGTTTAACGTTGTATTGTTTCGTAGATGTACATACAAAAACTTCTGTAGATGTATCTACGGAAGTATTTGATGTTATATTGCGCCAGACTCTTCCGCTCCCCCATTCTTCACTTTTTTCATTTCCAAACCCTCCAAACCTTCAAACCTCATATATCAAACATCACAAAACTTGTTTTCTTCCTCTTGAGTTGGCCGATAACGTCAACATCAACTACCAACACATTCCAACAACTTCCAAACTCAATTTAATCGGATAAGTTTTCGATATTTCGAGTTATTTTAGAGTTTTTGTAATAGAGTTTGAATTCGATTTTTAGGTGTAGAAATGATTGGATAGTTATAGAAATATAGTTTAGAGACAATGTAGGTAGTGTTTGTTGTGTAAAACAGACGATCAAGCCACCAAAATGGAATTTTTAACCCTCTACAACTGTGATCAGACGCCATTGTTGCGTTTTGGAGGTTTCAGAACCTTTCGTAGATTCATCTACGGAAGAATGAAACGTTGGGTCATTCCGTAGATGCACCTACGAAAGAGTCTCAATTATTTGAAACTTAAAGGTACTTCCGTAGATGCATATGCGAAAGAACAAATATTTGTTTTCTTTCTTTTCTTGTTATAACTACATATTATTTAACTCGATTTTATTTGTATCACAATGCAGACATTATGGTCGACTATCCAGACCGCATTATACACGGGAGGACCTGCACAGCATCCATCCGTGCGACGTGATCGGATGCGTGTAGTATCACAGATAACTAATGGAGCTTTCGTTTCGGCTGATGTACCTGTTACACCCGTTCCAGCCTGGCCTTCTCCATCTGTTCTAGTCGAGGGGCCTTCTCCGTCTGTTCTAGCTGAGAGGCTTCTCCATCTACTACTTCATCCAAGAGGCCTCAGGATGATGCTAAGGGTTCCTCACATATGCCCTTCGTTCGGAGACGCCGACGGGTCAGTTCTTCTACTTTTGTGCGTGTGCTAGTGACGGCCAAGGGAGAATTTCGGTGCCACCTCTTGAGCTACACGAGGATGATCTAGGGGGTCCTAAAGATGCATCCCTGTTGACAGGGTATGTGGATCATTCAGCCAGGCATATTTGGGAAAGGGAGGTAAAGTTTCTTTGATTGTTACTTTTTTAATTCGGTTTATGACTTTGCTTGAAGGTAACAGTGTTTTTTATTCGGTCATGCAGACCTTCAAAGCTTTCTCTGAGTCTACAGGGCTGACTGTGAACAATAGAAAATGCAAGGTCTATTTTGGAAATGTTGAGGACAAAACCAAGCAGGAAATCAAGGAGGCTACTGATTTTGAGGAAGGCCCTCTCTCCCCATTCAATACCTTGGCATCCTCCTTACAAGCAAAAAGTTGTCTGTTAGCAATTGCATTGGCTTGGTGGATAAAGTTGTTAGCAGAATAAGGCTAACTAGGTAAAAAGAGAAAAAAGGATAGAATTCTCATTATCGTAGAATTTTGGAGGAAGCGTGAAAAGAAGAGAGAGTTAGGGCAAGAAGGGAGAAAAAGACTCAACCGTCGAATTTGGGAAGAAGGTCAATCTAGCTAATAACCTAAGATATATAAGGGGGGTTATCGTGATTATTATATTTGATTTAAGGGATTGATAATTGTATGTTGGATTTTGTGATGTTATTGGTGATTTTGATGAATGATGATGATTATTTACTTGGATTCCATGATTATTATAATGTATGATGTTGATGATTGATGAATTGGTAAAGGATAATGTAAACTTTGAGTCAGATCTACCGTGTTTATGGATTTGAAGGTCAAGGATCTAATGAAGATTGTTGGAGATCTAATGAACATTTGTGTTAAGAGTTGCATTTTAAATTTTTTGCTTCTTAAGAGAAATAACACCCTCTTATTTTCCAAAGATACTTGAATTCATCCTTTTAAAATGTTAAAACTTGACACTTATTGTTTTCTTTAAAAATGAATAATTTTATTGCATGCACTTTAGTTCATTTTAATAAAAATAAAAAGAAAATTATACATGTGTTTCTCTATTTTTATTTATAATATAATGAACATACTACACGTGCTTTTAACATAATAAGAATCAATGAATTATAATTCAAACTTATCTTAAGATATGAAAGTATAGTTTATGCTACATTTATAATTTGAGTAATTATAATTAATGAAGTTGGTATATATCTTTAGACTTTACTTGATCCGTAATTTAACATCAAGACCACATCCTCAAGAAAAAGTTAAAGCTAATTAAAATCATATACAAGATTCACATTGGGAGTTGGAAATTGATATCCCTTCCATGTGAGCAATCCTTCAACATTTTTACAACCTTTTGCTCTATCTTTAAACACATATATTAACTGAAAAACAGGACTAAGTGTTGGGTCTTGAGCCATGTGGCTCTTTACCATGTGCTATAAATATGACTTTACTTCTAAGGGTAATGCAATTTGTTAAATCCATTGGCCTTCATTTAGGGAATCATTTTAGAGATCCTATGTCATTATTCCCTTTAGGTGCATTTCAAGTTCAAGAAAAGCCACATTAATCTTTTGTTCATATCTCTTGTTGTTTCATATATTGACACACACAAGTAAAAGAATAATATTGTTAAAATTGATTACCTGTGTGTTGTTGTCTGACCAAACAGATTGGTTGAGGTTTGACAAATTCAACATGGAAGAATGGTTTTCAAATGTAGTGTTCCCCCATTACATATTAGTACTATTATACGGAAGAAACACGTTAACAACTACTACCTAGGTACACTAATATATAAGATAGAAGCCAATTTTAGTAAGCCATGATACTGATTCATAAACAAACAAAATATAATGAATACTAATATATTTGTTGGAGGAGTCCGGAAAATAAACCATTAGAAGTTTAAATAGGTTAAATATTTAGATTTAAAAACTTTGATTTCACATATTTCATTCAAAATTTTAAAACATTAGACCTATAAGTCTTTTCTCCTTCATTTCTAGTTGATGTGACACCTAACCACTCACATTTGAATTTCAACAATCTCTCTCACAAGTATGAATCACACATATCATCAGTCTTAATTCACACTAGGATCCACTTCTGCTCCTACATCGAGCTTAACATGACTCTGATGTTATTTGGTGGAGAGTCCGAGGAGCGAAGCGCTTGAAAGTGTCAAAGAGTTAAACGTTCATGGATTCAAGAGACCACATCACTAACCTTGATTCAAGGTAGGAGTCTAAAGAGCGAAACTTCTGCTCCTACATCGAGCTTAACATGACTCTGATGTTATCTGGTGGAGAGTCCGAGGAGCGAAGCGCTTGAAAGTGTCAAAGAGTTAAACGTTCATGGATTCAAGAGACCACATCACTAACCTTGATTCAAGGTAGGAGTCTAAAGAGCGAAGCGTACGTCCAGAAGTGACAATGGACTAAACGTTCATGCACCCATGAGACCACATCACTAGCCTAGTTTCACATTAGGATTCGTTCACCCACCGTGTCTAACCATGACTCTGATACCACTTGGGAGTTTGGAGTCTTGGGAGAGCCAAAAGTGTTATGGAATCAAATGTTCATGGATCAAAGAGACATTAACACTACATATTCATTCAAAAAGAGTCATATATATATATATATAGGGGACGACTCAAGTGAGAACACTTGGTTATTATGAGAAATGAGAACAATGAATCAGGACCATTAAATTTTGATTTTGTTGATTTTAATGGACTGGATTGGTTTCTCTTTCTATGATCCTTAATATTTATATATAAAAGAAGGGATATTCTTACTCCAAGAGTAAGTTATTAATACTTACTACACATCTTGACCATTAATTCTTTTAAATCTAATGACTATAAATAATAAGTAATTAAATATGGAGAAAGAAAAATATTACTTAATGATCGTACCTGATCAGACTGGATCGTCAATGGCCTTCAACTGTTGGACTTTGAGTGAATGGGGGGTGTACCTTCAAGGTACTCTGATGTCAAAGAGAGAAGGAGAGCAAAGGAGTGTAAGTACAAAGATTATGTGAGAATGAATGAATTACTTGATCCTCTAATGAAAGAGCGTATTTATAGCCCACAACGTGGGGCCAAGATTTCCTTATTTTGGGCTGGATCACTGGAGGCCCAAAACAAAGGAAACTTCCACGATGTCACGTGGTAGGGTAGAGTTAGCAAGAGACTTATATCCTAGTTAAACCGACCGTAGGGTTCGGATATGGTGGCCGAAATTCTTGCTAGTGGGTGACCACGTGCTCTTCGTGGAGCATGTGGGGCTGAAGCTCCAACGGTCACCAAGGGGAGCAAGCGTGTTTGGGCTTGGACCTTGAATTGGGTTTGCCCGTCCTTGGATCTGCTCGGTCCAGCCCGAAACACTTATTATTTTTAACCATCAGATTGAGAAGAATTAATAGTCAAGATGTGGAGTAAGTGTTAATAACTTATTCTTGGAGTAAAAATATCCCTTTTATATATATATATATATATATATATATATATATATATATATATATATATATATATATATATATATATATATATATATATTACACCCGAAGAGTTATATCATGAGTTACTCTCGCTCTTAACTTCATTTTGAATTAATATTTTTTTAAAATTAACCGTTAGATTGAAACATAATATCATATATATCATACCTATAAAGTTTGATATTAATCTATAATGATTTACTATACCATCAAGATATCAAAAGATTAATGTCAAAATGAACTTTCATATAACATTAGTTTTGATGTAATTCATTGACATAGTAATTATTATAGATTTAATCTTAAATTTTATAGGTATGATCTATATGGTATTATGTTTCAATCCAACGGTTGATTTTAAAAAATATTTATTCGAAATAAAGTTATGAGCGAGTATAACTCGTGGTGTGACTCTTCGAGTGGAATTTGATCTTTACTCATATATATATATATATATATATATATATATATATATATATATATATATATATATATATATATATATATATATATATATATATATATATATATATATATATAATTTTATTTCACCACTATGGCTTTTATGAATGAGAATCTTCTAGAATTAATGAGACAATCTTAATTAATGCCCTTACTGTAACATGTTTGCATAGTTGTCCTGGTACTATACCAGAAACATAATAAGAAAAAATAATCTTTCATAACATGATGCAATATAACAGTATCTGAAACAGCCAACGGTTTGAGAAATTGAACTGTACTTGACTCATTTTCTTTATATTGCAGTATACTTCATTCGATCTACATTTAATATTGAAGTATTTCTTCGTAACAAGAGGAATAGATAATTAATATATCCACAACTTACTGTGTATTTTAGTTTAATCAGTTTTGTATTTTAACTGTTTTAATAATAAATTTGAAGCAATTTGAGTAACGTGTGTGTTACATTTAATTTAGTTTTTGAACAAGTGTATGTTGCATTTAATTGTTACATGTGCTTCCAATGACATAATGCATCTTCTGAAGAAAATATAAGGAATCCCTAGGAGTATAGTTTTTTTTTTTTTGTAATGACATATTGCATTATTAATCTTTTTGATCCATGTATTATGGATTCGCATTACTTTTTCTAGCATTGTTGACACAGGTTTTCTATAAGATCCTCGGGAATTTTATTGTTAGAGTTTTAATTTTTTTTTTATAATTATTCTGGAAAAAAAACTGAGCAACTTTTGTCAATGAAAAATAAACTTTCAAAGTCTGCATGTAGTAGGAAAAAAGGAGCTGTCAATAATTAAGGCCCTAAAAACGAAACATGGGAGAGCTATATTTCATCACACTAGTTATTTTGCGAGAGAATTTTACCTCAACTCTTTATAGACTATAATTATTCTCGTACTCCTATGAAATGTTTCAATTTTATTTTTATATGAATTTTCATTTTTTTAATATTTATTTAAATATTCCAAAAATTCGAAGAAATTTACTTTAGGCCTTATAAATGTGTATCGAATAACTATTAGAAATTTTATCCGGTATATTTTTTTACCGGATAATTTGAAATTATGTTATCCGATTTGTATTTTATTTTTGTTAAAACTGTACCGGATAACTTTATACAATGTTATCCATTATAGATGAATTTGTGTATCAAAAAATTCGTTGTTAAGTTATTTGGTGATCTATGTTTTGGTAACCGGATAACTTAATCGTAAGTTATTCGATAGTTTTTTTTTAATTTTATTTGTTTTTTATGGTGCAACTATGGAAATTCCTTTATAAATATGCGATAAAAACAAAATATGTGTAGATACATTTAATGCATTCTCAACTACACAAAGATTCTAAATAATACTTTCAAAATAGGTGATAAGGTGGATTAAAGAGGTTGGAATTAGAAATAAAGTAATTATTATCATCACTCGTTCGGATATCGAAATTGGCGAGAGAGGGAGAAGCAACAAATTAATATGTGACTGTGATAAAAGAAGAAAATATATGGATACAGATAGTAGAACACAAAGTGCCATTAAAAAATGTGGATGTTCATTCCAAATCAAGTTGACACCGTCGAAAGATGGGTCAGGATGGAAGGTTAATGTAAAATGTTGTTCCTAACCATGATTTACCTGGTAGATTAAAAGGTCATTCCTTTGTTGGTAGACCGAGCATAGATGAGAAGTAACATGTTGTTGATTTGACAAAAAGACATGTTCCGCCTAGACACATATTGCTTTCCTTGTAAAAGTGAGATTCAGAGAATGTCACTCAGATCACGCAAATATATAAGCATAAGAGTAAGTTACAAAAAGAGATAAGAGGTCATAGAAGTGAGATACAACATTTGTTTAAGCTGATAGAGGATGCAGGCTACATTTATTGGAGTAGAAAAAGAGATGACTCAGAAGTTGTGATAGTTTTTTTTGGGCCCGTCCAGATTCAAATATTTTTTCTATTATGTTAGTTATGGACATCACTTACAAAACAAACAAATATAGACAATCTATATTTGAAATAGTTGGCATGACATCAATCGAGTTGACATTTAATGTTGCATTTGTCGATATGGAATCTAAGCAGACATAGGACTTTTGTTGGGTGTTGGATAAGCAGAAACAATTGTTTGTGAAAAAAATTGTGTCCACTAGTGATTTTAACTGATAGAGATCTTGCTTTGATGAAAGCAATTAAGGTTATATTTCCAAAGACGATTAATTTTCTTATTCAATTTCATATCAACAAAAATATTAGTTCAAAAGGCAAGTAATATGTGGTGAATAACATGCCCAGTAGACACATTATGGATGAAAATTGCATGGGCTAGTGATAAGGTTGAGAATGATCAATAGTTGCAACATATTGAGCAAGCATATCTAAATTGTAGTGAATTTGTTGATTATGTGAAAGACACATGGTTGACTCCTAATAGACATAGATTTATTAGAGCATGGATTAATCGAGTGCTGCATTAGGGTAATATCACACCTAATAAGAATGTACCATTAGTATTTTTAGTTTGTATTTGTTTTATGTGTTAGTTTGATTTTTTTTTATTTTTTATTTTAGGGTTTAGTCTTCTCATCGGAAGTTAAGGCAGATGTTAGAGATTAATATAGGTGACATGGTCAGATGTTGGCAGGCTATGAATAACAACTTGAAGTTATAATTAGGCAACATTAGAGCATAGTTTCAAAGAAATTTTTGATGAAGTTAAGTACGTGCATACTAGTTCATTTTATGGTAATCTACGTGGATCAGTATCTCGAGCTGCTTTGAGGCGCATTATTGAAGTGAACATGGAAGAACCTTTGAGATATCTATAGAGGGTGAGCGACGCAGCTGCTCGCTAACTATACTTCCCACATCCGTTCAAGTATATAAATAGTAACACGTACGGTTCCTCGACAGGCGTAAAATTCGTGTTGGCAAAAATCATGAAACCTACCAGCATCAACATATACGCTTGGTTGCACAGTCCCATCTAGAAGAAGATTGATGACGTGTAAATAACTTGTGCATCCATTCTAGCTTATAATAAGCACCCATGCAAGAACGGACAAGTGGTGGTGCCTCACTACATAGCACTCCCAAGTAATCAACAACAAGACTAACGCAACCTTCTTTAATGACATCTCGAGGAGTTTTGGAGCAAGATGTGAAACAATAAGAAGGTTGTTAGTATTTCAATAGTTTCATACAGGCCATTAATCAAAAGAAGGGTTGTGGTAAAGTTGTTACTAATCAAACCTTTGTGAACAGGGTGATGTCCAGTGTCACCTCCAAATAAGGATTTGGTCATCGTGAAGGTTGAGGAATAGTAGGGTTCTTTGGAACCACATGAACAAAGATTCCTTCAAAGAATGAATGACTGAGTAAGGAATACAGGCTCAAGAATCCAAGAAAGATGGTGGTTTAAAGTGGAAGGAAAAAATAAATCTGAGAAAGGGGGATCTCAAAAATATAACTCCAAAAAAGATTATCAACATGAATCTTTTTCAATAAATAATAATTCTCATCAAGATCAAAAAAGAAAGAAACCAATTAATCAGAATTGCACTCAATGATGTAATTGTCGATGTTTTTGACACTTTATAGTTGAGTGTAAGACAAATGATGAACTTAGAAGAATATATACATAATATTTGGGCAAATATTGCTCAAATTACATGAAAAGACATCAAAATGGTTAGTCAATATTGATGATTCAAAAAAGATAAAGATAACATTTGCCAATGATTCTAAAAAAATGGAGTTTGTGATGTTTTTATAAAAGGTAGGAAAGGAAATAAAGAACTTATCACTAGTGTGTTATATGTTATAAACATGAAAAGTAACTTGTTAATCATAGGTGAAATTCTTTAGAAGGGGTTTACTATGCACCTTTTCAAAAATGAGGTAGAGGTCTTTGATACACATCAGAAAACTATTTTGGCATTTCCTTTTTCTCAAAATAGAACCTTTCAAGTCTATATCAATGCATCAGATTTTCATTGTCTTAATTCTTAGGAAAATAATACATGATTTTAAGAGTCTATGTACCTTAAAATCAATGGAAATAATACATGATTTTCCCATTATCAGATTTCTTGTAGATGTGTGCAATAATTGCTTGATAGTCAAGCATGAGAGAAAGATTTAGTTTCTTATACTCAAATGAGAGCTCAAGGTAAACTTTATGTGATATATAATTACGTGTGTGGTGCCTTGATACACTATCATTAGGAGGATTAGATACTTTGTTTCTTTTGTGGATGAGTTTGGTAGAATGATGTAGGTCTATCTAATAAAAAACAAAGATGATGTGCTCTAAATTTTAACGAAGTTTAAAGAAATGGCAGAAAAATAGAAGAAAGGCAACTAAAGATTCTTATAAGTGGCAGACGTAGTGAGTACACTTCAATAGAATTTGAATCCTTTTGCGAATAGATTGGAATGATATCACTGCACCATACACCCTTCAACATAATGGTCTTTACTTAGAATGGGAACATGACTATCATGAACATGATCATATGCATGTTGAAAGAAGAGAAACTTCCACGCGTTTTTTGGGATGAGATTGTCACAACGTCCTGGTATATGCTCGATCGAAATCCAACAAAAATATTAGACATGGCTTTAGAGGAAATATGGTCATGTTATATTCCATCTATGATGCACTTATGGATAGTTGGATCTTTATGTTCCAAACACATTTTAGGCTAATGAAGAACCTTAAAGATAAGAGTGAAGTCATGATTCTTGTAAGTTACCGCATTGCATGTTCATACAAGTTATATAACCTTTTGGGACTCATAATATTTTTGCAAAAAAAAATGTTACAATCAGTGAGCATGAATATTGGAATTGGAATACTCAAGATGTTGCATCATATTCAAGCGTGTCATTTGTATAACATGATGACTAGATAGGCCATATGTACCTGCAAGAGGTGTTGCACATATCAGTCAAGTAAAAAGATATCAAAGGATCATTATATCCCTCCAAAGTGTCTTCCTCTTGAATCCATTTAAGTATCTCAAAACCCACTTCAAATTTTTCTAATGCACACAACTCAGATTTTTCATAAGTCTAATCAATATAATAATTTCATCTGCTAAGTGTAACCTAACTACAAACTATGTCATTCATTATGCTTCCAATCTCACTTGCATAAGGATTGCTTCCCATATGTTTCTTCTCGTCTTCGAATCAAAAACATTGCATGACACAAAGTTTTGTGTGATGACAAAGGAATACCCATCAGTTTTGGAATCACTCATCCTAAACTCCTCCACCAATTTCATCATGTATCCTTGATGAGATAAAAACAATTCACCCTTTCATCAGCCTCTAACTACAACCTCCCAAATCTTCTAGTAGCAACATCAAGGTCCTTAATCTCTAATTAACTTTTAATCTTATCCTTAAGTATGTTGATCTCATCCTTACTAAAACTTTTGGTTAAGATGTCATCCATAGGTAGAGAATATTTTTTTTATTCCTCTTCAATATGTAAACACAAATGTTATCTCCTATCGTCACAAATCATTGTTTAGAAGGAATTCATTAAATTGATGATATAACTTTTTTGGGATTTGTTTCAACCCATATAAAAAAAATTTAAAAGACACACTTTAAACTTGTCCTCTACAAAACCCTCTAGATACTCCATGTAGATGTCTCTTCCACTACAGTACATTGGGCGGTTGTTCTTTGCTTTCTTTGTTATCTTCGAGAAACTCAGTTTCAGAGCCTTTTATTTTCCTCGTCGTCCTCATTAGAGTTACATGCTTATTCTGATGCTTATTGGGTTGGTGACTTAATAGAACATAAGTTTACCATAGATTTTTGTATCTTTCTTGGAGACTCATTTTATTTCTTGGAAAAATAAGAAACATGATATTCTATTCCACTCTTCTACAGAAGCTTAGTACCGTGCTATGGCATTCACTGAAATAATTTAGTTGCGCTGGCTACTTTCGGACATGGGTGTCACTATTTTTAAACCAACTCTCATGTATCAAATTGCTCACAACTCGGTATTTCATGAATGTACCCAACACATTGAGATTAATTGTCACCAATTTAAACATAGAATGATTACTCTACTGTTCGTATCTTCCTCTTTGCATATTGTTGATTTGTCACGAAGACACATTCTATTAAATAATATTATTATTATATTATAATGTAATATTATATATTAGTAAAGATGGTTTAGTCTTTTAAATTTTATACTCTATTGTAATCCTTATTATTCCTACTTTTGTTATTCTAATAAAAACCCTAGAATCTCTGCTCTTTTGTTAACACAACCTAGATTTCCAATTCCTTTTAGGATTACAGCTGCTAGAGATTGTTGGTATATTTTCAAAAATGAGAAACACAAGTTAAGAAGTTATTTTGATAAGGGATTACAAAGTGTTAGTCCATCTCATATTTGTTGGACTTTTGTCCAAAATTTGATGTGTATTTCATTGATCAAGATTTGAAGTAGCATAGAAAAATTACTAATTTGTGTCCATGGGAAGACAAATTTATGAGCCAGTGATATGAGAAGGGTGGACTTATAAACCTGCTTCTATATTGCAAATATGATTTTGAAATTTACTATCCCAGAGAAGATGATAATTATGCATTGGAAAAAGTTTACATCTTGCAATCTATAGATTGTGCATGAAGAATGATCATAAATCCAGCAAACTGAACAGTTACCTGTATATTGGTATTCAGAGTTCAACAAAAAAAAAAAAGGTCATATGCCAAATACTATTATCATATCACACTGAATTGAATCTGAAATATTTTAGGACAAAAAGTTAAAATCTGACAGTATCCCAAGTTGTTGAAGAAAATAACAAAAATAGCACACCCATTTCTTGCAAAATCAAAATTCATAAATTCTGCACATATTGCTATAAACACCTTTACCATTAAGATGTGGAATTAGGGTACAAATTTAATGTCTTTGAAGTATTCATGTTCCACTGCGCTCCTGGCGGTGATTCTTTTGCTGGGGTCCAAGCAAAGCATGCTCTGAAATACAATAGATAAACATATACAATACAGTCAGCACCATAGAAAAAGAATAGAAATTGCTGACAAACTGACAAATACTTCAGTATCTAAAATCTAAAATGGAAACAATTCATGCAAAATGAATAACCAAAGAATATTCCTTTTATTTTTCCTCTACTTTCAACTAGTTGAACATTACTAAAAGAATGATGGGAAACACTCACATTGAAACATTCTAACACAAGTGTTTTGTGCAAATGAAAATATAAATAAAAATTCACATGTTTACAACCAAAAAAAAGAAACAAGAAAATTTAATCGCTGTAAATCTCGAGCACTGCGCCTGTCATTTTTATTTCGTATGTCATTCATTATGATTCAGACACTTAATATAAGAATGACTTCTTAACGAAATTCCCCATAAATTATAATCTTTAACCTCATGAAGTACCATGTTTTATAAGCTAGGATCAGAAACAGAAAGGATGACTAGCATCTAATTTTTATCTTCATATTTTTGCTTCTAAATAAATTTCTCTGGTTTTGTTAATTTTCAACAAAATAAAAAAGTGCTGTCTCATGATTAAAAATAAAATAAACTAGTTTTTGGTTTATCCCAATAACACAGACTAAGACTGAGGCTGGGGCCTAAGAGACTGAGGCTGGGGCGTAAGAGAGTGAAGCTGGGGCCTAAGAGACTGAAGCTGGTGGAAAATGAGATATAAACTTATTGCAGTAATTTTTAATAATGGCAAGAAAGAGAATATATCAGTAACACATATTGCACTTACAGAAATAAGATCAAGACCAGCTGGCTCAAGATTTGGAACCACGGCGGCTAGGTCCTGCAAAGTATGAGATAAGGTTGAATTATTATAGTAATAAAGATTATATCAATTCAGATGAAGGACTAACAGCAATTTGCTTACCTTAGCTGGCCACCTGGGAAATGTTGATTTAAAATCAGGCAATGAAGTTACTCCTGGCCATGTATCTTCGTTCGGGGTACCCAAGATTCTTCATATAAAGAACAATACATAAATATATAACAACTATAAGCAAATTTGATTATATATTATATACATCCCTGTTAGAAAGTAAGGAATGTTTTCTTATGGTCCCATTTTTCAAATCTATTTAACAGATGTTTATGTCAACTAGAATTTGTAAATTCATGGCATGCTACAGAAAATGTTAGATTAAAAAATCACCATTAAGAACTCCTTTGCTATCCATTTCAGCCAGTAAATAAGAGAGGCTAAACTAAAAAGCAGGGAAAATAGCAAAAGGAAGGAAATGCTATCTCAGAATTCAAATCTCACTGAAAAATACTGCCCTCACAGCCATAACATCCTGAAACCAAAAAAAAAAAGGTCTTGCTGTCTTCATTACCTCACCAAACGAAATTTTTGAATGAACTGATTATAAAATTTAATAGAATCGCTGGTCTTCCACAAGTTCAAATACAATAATCATAATGATTACAATCAAGACAAATTTGTTCATATTTCGTTTATTTTTCTTTTCTTTCTTTTAAAGCTAATTATGTTTATCATCATTTGAAACAAGATGCATGCACATCTGAAAGTCCAGTTACAATCAAGATAAAGTTGTTCATATTTCATTTCTTTTTCTTTTTTTTTTAAAGTTAATCATGTTTATCATTTGAAACAAGATGCTTGATCATCTCAGAGTCCAGCCATAGTCACAATGAAAAGAGACAGAAACTTTAACAAAAACAAAGCTAACCAAATCTGTAGTTAAATGTAAACTATAATGATTGATTGCAAAGGATGGCAAGAAATGTCGAAGAAATAACTAAGAATGAAAGCTCGGCTTGAAGATTTCAAGAGTCAATCACAATTTTAGTTTGTGCAGTAGCCATGCCATGACTGCAATTTATACTAAAACTCTAGCACAACGGTTAGATTCTAAAGGGGACGAACATCCACCTCAGTAACTACTACAAAAACCTTTTCCTACTAAATGAGGTCAACTACTTCGATCACACAATACCATCATGTCATATTGTAAATCATACCATACAATAACCATTTATATTTTTTCATCATTTGCCTTGTCAAACTCCGGAGTCCACATAAACTCCTGAAATCTCTATAGACTTTACTTATAGTTTACTCAATACAAAAATAATTAATTGAGTGTTATAAATTAGTTACTATATATCTATGTGCATAGAAAATGTTAATTATTATAACTTATTAATAAATTAAACCTTATATTTTGTGAGCGACCACTACTTAAATAGTACTAAGACGGTTACAGCTCCAGCCAAGCTTGTTGTGGAGACCAGACCAGACCATACAAACAGGGTATAGGATCACGATTTATATTTCAACGCACAAAAAGAGAAAGACAAGTTTAAAATCAATGGACAGATGGACAAATCACCAGGTTCAAAATTACTAAAAAGTGAAGAATGGTAGCACTGGGTTCCCCCCTCTGACTGAATTCAGTTCAGGTTGATTTTTACAATTGTGAAAATAATGTTGTGTTCCTGCATAATGATGCTTCAGTCAATAAGCCCCTCTAGTAAATATTTGGGGAAATTTTTTGCACTTCATTTCCCAGTCATCTATACCCAGAAACTTCTTGTGCATTTCGGAACTTTTGCTAGCGCAGGGACAGCAGAAGTAGAAGTTGTACCAGAGCTGCCACCTGTAGCAGCTACAAGTCTACAACCCCGATAGCACAGCCCCACATAAAGATATTTTAAAGACAGCAAAGTAGAGAACAACTATCTAAGACTATAGCTGCTGTGGAACTCTTAGCTAAAGATAACTAACTCAATAGTTAGCATAAATATTCCACCAAGGTCGTCAGTAACCATACTTTCTCTATTAACTTGTGCTAGCTTCAAAATAATTCAAATATGGAAGGGGTGGAGTTCTAAGGTTTAGAGAAAGAAAAACAGAAAGGGAATTGAACAGATAGAGAAGCGAGAATTTGGTAAACCAGCCAATTTACAGGACAATTCAATTACTTATGAGACTACATTCAAAGAGCCTTGGCCATGAAATGATATAAACATGGGAAAACATGAATCTGTGTGTAAGTTTATTATCAGGTTGAACTCAATTTCTACAGTCGAATACTTTATAAATATTAAAAAATGTCATTTTTAAAATCAAAAGATGCATTATCGGATGATAGATAATTAAATGATCTACCAAGAAGGATAAACCTATGGAATTGGAAATGAAGATATTCACCTGAATATTTTAAACAATTCGTCAATCTCGGAATCCCCAGGAAATAGAGGTCGTCGGTTTGACATCTCTGCAAATATACATCCCACTGACCAAACATCGACTGGGGTTGAATAATGACGAGATCCAAGCAATATTTCTGGAGCTCGGTACCACAGTGTAACTACCTACAAACAATCATCAATGACAGTGAAATAATATTAAAAATGTTTACCATATCTAATAACACCTTACATGTACTCCTAATCCGCTCTTAGTTAATTTAATTGTTTCTATTCAAAATGATAATACATATGTTTTATAGGTTAACCAAAGATTGGGGAGGGTGAGGCTTCCCCATGCCAAGGTAGAGACTTCTTAGAAGACTATGTGAGGGCTTACAGTAGTACATACTCATGACACTAGCAATAAAGGATCATGACAGCCCCCATTCTCATGGTACCCAGGGCACAACTCGTGGAAATGGAAGAGAAACCAAGGGGGGAAACACATAGAAAGAGAGATGGATTCAACTGATGATATTAACCCGGCACGAGAAAGTTTAAAAGTTGAAACCCCATTTCCTTGTTTAAAATCCCATTTCCACTTTCCTCATCCATCTCCAAAGAAGCGGCAACATCCCATCTCTAGAGATTTCCATTCTTTCTATTCTAACCTCTTGTTGTCCTCTATTTTTTACGTTTCATTTTCTCTTATTTTACATTTGAATCCACCCATTTTTCTATTCTTTTTTTCGTTTTTCTGATTCCATCCCTTTCTCTACCCTAATTATCGCTTCCATTTATTTGTGATTCTTCCTTACTCTGCCCTCTTGTTTTCATGTGCTCATCGTTTATCTCTGCCATTTTCTTCTCTTATACACTGTCCTCTCAGTTCAAGCAGTGATACTCTTTGATCATCTGACTCCTCGCTAATGATAGCAAGAGGAGGACTATATTTTTCATTCATGTTTACACTCCTTTTTTTAGTTTGTTGAAACTTGAATGAACGACTAGAAGCAAATTTAAGGAAGCACACAAACCTCGTGTGTAAATGTTCTGACAGGAATGCCAAACGCCCTAGCCAATCCAAAATCTGCAAGCTTTAGAGAATTAGTACGGCGATCTATCAACAAATTCTGTGGTTTCAAGTCTCGGTGAAGAACTCTATGTGAATGACAGTAAGCAATTCCACAGAGCATTTGATAAAGGAACATCTGCAGACAGATCATTAAAGAAATCCAAATTAACTGGCCAAGTTCAAAAAAATTAGCAGCTCTACTTTTTAATCATATTGTATATCAATTATGAATGTGACGAGGAAATACTTAAACAAGAAGTTAAAATACAAACAATGGGAAGGGAGGGACGGGAATGGCAGGTAAAAGCACATGCATAACTAGATACACTTGGATAGTACATTAATGTAATGAGGAAGTTGAGCAAGCGATAAGAAAGAGAACCATAACCAAAGAAATAAGCAAGGGCTGCATCTGATTTGAGCACATTATCTAAATAGCCATAAGCCATGTTATATCAACTTGAACAAACACAGCGGAGCTCTATTTTATGATCTACATGAAATAGTATTTAAACAACATGATTTATAAACACAAGGCAGATCCAACCAAAATGCTATTGGTCAAACATAATCAAATCATCTTATAACCAAGAAACTGTAACCTACGAAACTCTGCAACCAGTCATGAAACTCGCAAGAAATGTATTATAATGATATGTATATATCTGCAATTTGACAAGCTAAAATGTTTGTTGCCAACCATAAGCTTAGAAGCATTCATCAATCACTCTTTGTTTAAATTTGATTTGTGGAAGGACAAGACATAGGATAGAAAAACCATAAAATTAATGCCAAATCAGATTCTTGACCACTATTTTAGTATTAACTTGAGCTATAAAAGCATGAGTGGCATTTTAAAAGAAATAGAGAGGGAGAGATAAGAAAATCACAGAAGCCACCCACTTTTACTTGTCGAGGATCTTTTATGAACTCGGGAGATGAATCCATATGCTTCTTCAGATCTAAGTCCAGATACTCGAAAACCAGATACAATCGCTTCTCACTGTGCACTACATCCTGTAACCTGTCATCCACACAAACAACCACCAAACATATCTTGAGAAGGAAATGGCTACAGATTCAGAATAAGATTTAACAAAGCATCATAATTGAAAGAAAATAATTCATTGAAAAAAAATTACACAGCGCCACAAAAGTATGCTTCCGGAAAGCTTTTACCACACGTAAAGCAGTACTCATCTCTCATAGTACAATTAAATATAGGAATTTAGTAAGTTCAAAAGTAAGACTCGATAATGAAATTGTTCATACAATTGAAAATGCATCCTACAATCACCCCAATTACATGAACAATAAAGAGTATAAAGACATAAACAATACATGAGTACTTAAGAAAGCTTTACCAATTGCTCGACCAGTTTGCCAAACACAAACATCCAATGAATGGAATCAAACTATCAAAAACAGGTTATAACTAAAATTAACACAGGCACTCAGAAAAGGATCAGTTGCCAATATCAAAAATCAACACAGGCACTCAGAAAATAAATACATAACAAACAAAACTAACCACACAATGGCAATAGCATTTTCAAGTCCTAGAAAAACGTACAGATTATAACTAAAATTTCAAACAGATCATGAAAACTACGAGAAACAATCCTCAAGACCTTATGAAGAACCATATCAAGCCACCTCCAGTCATTCATTGTAATGAAGCGCAGACACCGGAAACACGACACCATCAACACCGGTAATAATTTCAAATAGTGAATAAATTAAATGTAATCACAAATATCCGTGTCAGTTTCAAAGGCGTCGGTGCTACAGACGACTAAAATGAAAAGCTTCAATACTATTCCAGATCCAACTTAACACTAATTAACAAAAACACCAATTAACAAAAAAAAAACATCTCTAACCTTCCGATTCACTACATATACACAACAATTCTACTCTCTACATCATAAAATTAACTTCACATAGAAATAAACAGAAAGAGAGTTATATTATATTATACCTAACAATTTTCCTATGCTGCATTTCTTTAAGCGAAATCTCACGAATAGCAGTACTCGGAACTCCTTTTACATAACGTTCAATTTAGTTTTCTCTTGAGCTTCAACAAATCACGTATCCTGAGAACTGTTTAAAACATTTAGTTCTATGGAACTGCTACCTGATGGTTTATGTACATTACTCTCCTCCATCAGACCTCTCATTCTAATAACATCTTCCCACCTATTGGATCCTGCGTAAGTATTAGAGGATAGTATATAGTTGCCACTATTTGAAGGATCCAGTTTTAGAAGCTTGTTTGCGGCAATCTCAGCTAAGGATAGATTTCCATGAACTTGAGAGGCACTCAGCAATATCCGCCATACTACAACATCTGGTTCCACAGGCATCCGCTTTATGAACTCATATGCCCTTTCTAGATCGCCAGAGCGACTCAAAAGATCCACAATACAGCCATAGTGTTTCATTTCCGGTGTTAATCCATAAACTTTTTCCATACTCTCAAAATATTCCAACCCCTTATCCACCACTCCAGCATGAGCACAGGCCAGCAAAACTCCAACAAAGGTTCCGTGAGTAGGCCTAACACCTTCCTGCAACATAAGTGAAAATAAATTAAGTGCGGAATCTGCATAACCATTAACAGCAAGGCCTGCAATCACTGATGTCCGTGATACAGAGTCCTTCTTCCCCATCTCTTCAAACGCCGCCAATGCTTTCTCAACCGCTCCACACTTGCAATACATATCAATCAAAGCATTTTCAACATAAATATCAGCCTTCACATCATGTTTCCTGATATAGTCATGAACAGCCTCTCCAACATCAAGTGATCCGATATGAGCACACACAGAGAGCACACTGGCAACCGTTATTTTATCCGGCTTCACCTTAGTATCCATCATTTCTTTGAAAAGCCTCACTGCCTTTGCAAACTGACCTGCTTGAGAGTAACCGGTGATCATAGAAGTCCACGAGATCACATCCCTCTGTGGCATACCATCAAACAGTTCCCTTGCAGCAACCAAGTTTCTTGCTTTCCCATAACCCATGATCATAGCATTCCAAGAAACCATATTCCTATCATGCATTCGATCAAATACTCGCCGGGCCAGATCAACCATACCACGCCGTCCATACATATCAATCAATGTATTTCCCAAATAAACATCAACCTCCACCTTATTTTCCTCAATGTACTCAGCCATAGCGTCAGCAACACTCCACTCACCCAAAACAGAACAAGCCAAAACAACTTTTACCATTGTCACAGCATCACCCTTCACACCAGCCATCCTCATTGCTTCAAAAACATCCAAAACCTCACTATACCTCTTACACCGACCATACCCACATATCAAAGAATTCCAAGAAACCAAATCTCGTTCAGACATTTCATCAAACACCTTACGCGCAAAACCCAATTCACCAAATCCTGCATACCCATGAATCAAAGCGTTGGAAACAAAGAGAACAGACTGAAACCCAAGTTTCAAAACACGAGCATGAACCATTCTGGTGCAGGAAACATTAGGAATACGAGCACATGCCTTGAGGAGAAAAGGGTATGTGATATTGTTACCAATTAGGCCTTGGCTATACATGAAGTTGTAAGTGCGAATGGCTTCAATGGGGTTGTCGGTTTGGGACCAACCACGAATCATGAGATTCCAATGGGATAAAGTGGGTTTTTGAATTTGGTGGAAGAAGTCTTTGGCTTTGAGGATATTATTGGGAGAAAGGGCGTAAGATTTGAGAAGGTTGAAAATGGAGGAAGGGTCTGTATGAAGAAGCTCTTTGATCATGTTTGAAATTGAGTGAAGAAATTGAAAATCAGAGAAGAAAGTGGAGAAAGTAACAGTGAAACGGTTGTAGTTCGTTTGGTTCTATTTCTAGCGATATATTCTTTTAAGTAAAAGCATGTAATAAAAACCGGACCGGGCCGGCCGGCTGAGCCGGAAATCGGATCCATTTCCGGTTTAATAGAGTCTAAAAACCGCTACAGCAAAAAACCGGGAGATAAACCACTAAACCGGTAGAAAACCGTTGAAACAGATGGAAACCGGCGGTTCACGCGGTTGTGGCGGTTGTTCTGTATTTTAATTTTTCTAAAATATATATTAACAGGCCGTATGAATTTTGAGTAATGATAAATTGTTTTCTTCTTAATCTTAAACTTTGAAAAACTGATACATGATTAAAGAGTATGAAGAAGAAGAGTTATCAGAAAGTGAAGAAGAGTTAAGGAAGATAAAAGGATTCCATCTGAACTCAGAAAAAAATAGTATCAATTTTAGAAGCAGCGGCGGCGCAAAAGTATAGTATAGATATTAGGGTTTTACAATATTCATATTCATATTCCAAATGCATAATGGGCTGGGTTTTTTATTTTACTGACTCTAAGTCTCTAACATGTGATTCATTGGATTTAGTAAATGGGCTAGTAATAAAAGTTCAAGATCAATGTTTTTTATGGACAAAATTTTATCGCTAAGCTTTTATTTTGTATTTTAAAATGTTATTTTTAGAAAATTTGTTTTATTACTATCCTAAAATATATATTTTTTTTAAAATGAATAATTTATTATAAAATCACATTTAAGATTATGTCTTTTTTTATAAATGTAAAATTAATTTTATATATTTATTAACATAAAATCTAAAAATTATTCTATAATTTATAAATAGATGTAAATATTTTAAAATATATTTTAATATCATATGATATAATATATTTAAAAAAAAATCCGTTAGGTAAAAATTCTTATTAAAAAAAACTATATATTTTTAAAAATATGAAAATATATTTCATTAGAACTGGTTCGACCCAGGTCTGACCCGGTTAGACCTTTTAAACCTTGAACCCTCGTCTATGCCGGTTCAATCACCGGTCCGGTTTTAATTACCTTGAGTAAAAGTTTTATTATTGGTTCTAGTTCAGTCTTCTAGGTGTTGAGTTTGTGGGTAGGTTTCGCATTGATTTCAACCAACTACAAAATAATTTCTTATTTAATTTTGTAATTAATTTGTTAAATTTAAATCATAAATTTAATGATTCCTCCGTCCAAAAATATAAGAGAAAAAATCAAAAAATACATTTATTAAAAAAAATTAAAAACAAAATAATTTAGATGATGATTTTTTTATAGTTTTTTCTCTTATAATTTGGGACGAGAGTATTTGCTAAAGATAAATTATTAAATAAGTGAGTTCATCAACGAATTTAGGTGTGACATTTGTGGATTGTAGTCTTTGTCATGCACACATGATTTTTAGGGATGTCAGTGGGGCGGGGACGGGATACATTCTCATCACAATCTCTGTCCTCGAATCTATTCTTCATCCCCGCTTTGAATTTTCGCTACGGAGGGATTTTATCCCCCATTCCTGTCCACGCGGGTCCCCACGAATCCCTAAGATTCATGCGGAGATCCATAAACATGACTTTTTTATTTATTATTATAAACCAAATTAATAGTTAAAGCGTCAAAAACTAACCACAAAAAAATTACAAAAAATTTTAGAAATTATTTCTTTATGATAAATCTATTGTTTTAATAATATTTAATCTATAATATTGAGTTTCATGACCACCAAAATTTCAAACTAACAAAAATTGAAATAATCATTTAGTTTTCACTCTTTTACTATATATATATATATATATATATATATATATATATATATATATATATATATATATATATATATATATATATATATATATATATATATATATATATATATATATATATATATATATATATATATATATATATATATATATATATAATTTGTGTGTAAGATTAATTATATGAAAAGACAAATAAACTTACATAATAATTTAAAATTATATATAAATTAATAACATTATGCTATTTTAGGCGAGGTGGGGACTCCACGGGCGGGGGATATTTACGCCACCCCCGTCTCCGGAGTGCCTTCGAGGAGACTTTGCTCCCATCCCCGTCCCTGCGAGGGGAAAATTCCCCGTCTTTGAGGCCCCAGACGGAGAATTCCCACGGGATCTCTGGTAACGGAGGCAAGTTGACATCTCTAATGATTTAATAATCTCCACTCTAATAGCATAAAAATATTTTTTTTAAGTTAAATTAAAAACAACCACTTAAAGACAAGATTATCAAATGCTACGTGAGAAAACTAGATAAAACTGGAGCCTTTGCTTTTTCATAATAAGATTATTACCGATAAAAATTTATTGAATAAAGGTTGGAGTTTTTCTTCAATTTGCAATCTTTGCTTATTCAATTCATAATCTAGGAGTCATTTGTTTTGTCCTTGTTGGTCTCTTCACTTAAAAAATTTGGTACTAGTTTACGAGTGCAAAGTTATGATAATGCCATCTATACTCCACATATTTAACGTAGTCTAATAGTTTAGAAATCATGCTAGGTTTAACAATAAAAAATTTAGAAAGTTGTTATGCAAATATGCTCATGGGAGATGTTAAAATCCTACTAATTCGATCTATTTGCTTTATAATTGAATTCACTATTTTAAAGTCCTTCAAAATTCAACTGAAAATGTACTTTTGAACTATGGACGTTTTTTGTTTTCTATCTTTTGGTGTCACGACGGATGTATGGTTATTGTATGCGAGATTGTTAACCCCAGTTCACAAGGGAGACCCTTAGCAAAAAGGAACTTTTACACTCTTAAGAAGATATCCAGTTGTAAATCAACGTATAGGAACCTTGTTCCTGCTTCACTATTTGAAGAATTTGAAGAAGATCTTGAAGATCCCCATCAAGGACAAGAAAAAACAATGGCATAAATACATATCATTTACCAATCATTTTAGAGGAACCCTATTCCTGCTTCTTTATTTGAAGAACTTCTAGAAGATATTGAAGATACTCAACAAGGAGAAGAAAAAAGCTATGGCAAAAATAGATATCATTTGCATTGTTACTCATAGGGAAAGAAGCATCGGTGATTGTGCTATTTTGATCCCAATGCCATGAGTATTGGTATTATCATATTAGAGATCATTGTGGCTCAGTTTAAGTTCGAGCAAATCGTGTTTCAAGTGTTGCAAGCTATTGGCCAATACCTAGGTGTTGAAACAGATGATCTTCACTTGCATTTAAGGCAACTTTTTCAAGTTACTAGTAACTTTGAGATCCTTATAGTCATTGATGATGCTTTTAGCCTAAGGGTGTTTCCATATTGAGAAAATGCTAAGAACACTCTCTTTTTAGCACTCTCTTAAACATTCACTCTCTTATTAGTTGAAACATGTGTGGATCCTACCACTTTATGTGGGACCTATTTTTAAAGTGAGGGACTCACACATGTTTTAACCAATAAGAAAGTGAGTGTTTGAGATAGTGTTGAAAAGTGAGTGTTGTTAGCACTCCTTTTCCATATTTTATAAGGGGTAGAGCTAAGAGTTGGCTCAATTTTTCGGAACCTAATTCCATTTCCACACGGAATGACTTGGCTGAGAAGGTTTTTGCCCAATATTTTCCACTTGTGAAGAATGCAAAAATGAGGAGTGGAATTATCTCATTTAGACAAAAAAGGGTGTGTCTATTTTTATGTTTGGGAGAAATTCAAAGAGTTGTTAGGACAATGTTCATACCTTGGGATCCCAGTATATATTCAGTTGGAAATATTTTATAATGGCTTTGTTACATCATCAAGAAATATGTCGGATGCATCATCTAGTGGTGCATTATTGTTTAAATCTTACATTGAAAGTTATAATTTGATTGAGATCATTGATGTCAACACCTACCAATAGTCAGTTACAAGAGTTGCAACCACCATAGCTTAAAAGAAGCAAGTGGTATGCATGAAGTTACTGAGACTATAGTTATTGTTGCTCTCATAGCTCAAATCCACCAAATTATGAAGACTATACTGACACCCTCTAACGCGTCAGTTGTTAAGCATGTCATTGTCGTGACATATGATGTTGAAGTGGCTTGTGTTTACTATGGAGGTGTACACATATTTAAAGAGTGTTTTGTCAATCTTTGATATGTGAAGATGTGGGAAACAACAAATTCAACAACCCATGTAGTCAATCACACATAAAATCCATGATGGAGGAACCACCCAAATTTTATATAGAGTAACACTTAAAATCAACTAAGAATAATCAGTTGGAATCAATTATGAAGTCCTTCAGGCAAGAAATAAATAATCAATTTCAAACTCAATGAGTGAGAGTGAGCATAAAGAATTTAGAAAATCGTATAGAGAAAATTGTTATTGCATTTAAGGGTCATTGAAACTCTATCTAGCACAATTGAATCATGTTAAGAGGTTTTGATAATTTAAGTGGGTGTAACTAGTTAACACTGAGGTGTAACCGGTTATAGGCTCAAAATAAGTCAAATAATTTGAAGAATAAGTGATTTTGGAGTTGGTGTAACTGGTTACGCATTCGTAGTAACCGGTTACCAATATTAGCTATTTTTTTGTTATTAGCAACTATAATTGGTTACAAGTTTTGTGCAACCGATTATAAGCCCAGTTTTTAGTTTTCCTCTTATTTGGCTTGATATTTTGTATCCCAATCACTTGTATATATACCTTATAGGTATGATTGTTATGTCTAATGAATGAAAGTAGAAAATTATCACCCTCAATTGTCTTTCTCTCTCTAATTATTTTCTCTCTCTCTCTCACTCACTCTCCATATTCAAACCCTTCATTTGGCATCAATAGTCTGGTTCGATCCACAAAATACCTAGTGTGCAAACATGAATTATGTTTCCAATGAAAGAATCCATATAAACCTACCCGTCCTAGATGCAAAGAATTATGACAAATGGTGCAAGCAAATTAAGGTGTTGTTTGCCTACCAAGATGTACTTGTAATCATCACTCGTTCGGATATCGAAATAGGAAAGAGAGGGATAAGGAACAAATTAATATGTGGTTGTGGTAAAGGAGTGAAATACATGGATACGGATAGTGGAACACACAGTGCCACTAAAAAATGTGGATGTTCATTCGAAATCAGGTTGACACCGTCGAAAGATGTGTCTAAATGGAAGATTGATGTAAAATGTTGTTCCTAACCATGGTTTACCTAATAGATTAAAAGGTCATTCCTTAGTTGGCAGACTGAGCACATATGAGAAGTAACATGTTGTTGATTTGACAAAGAGACATGTTCCACCTAGACACATATTATTTTCCTTATAAGAGCAAGATTCGGAGAATGTCACTCAGATCACACAAATATATAAGTATAAGAGTAAGTTACAAAAAGAGATAAGAGGTCATAGAAGTGAGATGCAACATTTGTTTAAGCTTATAGTAGGCTTACGCTACATTTATTGGAATAAAAAAAGAGATGACTCAGAAGTTGTGACAATTTTTTTGAACCCACCTGTCATACCCCAAAATTTGCCCATACTATTTCTCCTATTCAAAATCAAATCAAGATACAAAACTCAAGGATACCCCCTCCTCAACAAGGCTCAAAGATTTAGGGTTTTATTAATGAACCAAAGGCTCTAAGGCATCTAATATGCCCTATGATACTCCACACTATCTTCATAACAAAATTCAGGGCTCAATACAAAAGGTTGGTCACTCAACTGCTCAAAAAGTTAACAGTCGACTAGTTTGACCTAAAAGTCAACTATGGTCAAAGTGCAGTCAAAACTCCTAATTTTTGGTCAACATCCTCATATTGAAGTATCATTCACCATTTGATCAAGAATTGATCATGGTTCATCAAGGAAAGATCAGAAATCAACAATTCAAAAAAGTTTCTAAATTAGGGTTTTCATAGGAGAAAGTCAACTGAACTTTGACCAGCCATAACTCCTACATGGAACACCATAAATTTTCCATCCAAAGCTCATTTTGAAGGAAATTTGATTCTCTACAATTTTGTCTATCACAAGCCAAGTCTAAAAATGCTTCATTTGAGAGATATGGACCAAAACATTATAGGTCCTTTTCAAAAGTCAACCAAAAGTCATTTTTTTCAAAAGAACACACAAGGAGCATGGAAAACTATTTTGACATGGGACTAAAAACACTGGTTAGAGAACTCTTCAAGGTTTCTAAAAAGTCATAGAACTCTTCCATACCTCAAAAATTGAGGGAGATATGCCTTATCAAAGTTGGACAAATTTGGGAGGGAAAATGTGAAACAAAAGGCTTCAAATTGAAATTTTTTGCAAAGGAGCCCAACTTTTTATGGCTCAATCTTAATCCACAAGTCATCCAAGGCCTCAAATTCAATTTCCACGAAAATATTATGAATATTTGATTTTATTTGAATTTTTTATTCATTTAAATCCTATATTTAATCAATATTTGAAGAAAATTTGAAAAGATTGGATTTTCTTTTAATTTCAATCACAATCAATCTTCAATAATGTCCCAATAGTAATCAAATTTCGTGCAAACAAGATTGGAGCAAAAGAGATTGAAATTGGCCAAGATTGGAAGTTCTTTAAACCATATTCTCAATCAAATTTTTTCAATGGCAAATCAAAGATTTAGTAAGATTCAAGGCCAAAGATTCACCCTAATTCCATCTATTATATAAGCACAAGCTACTCAGATCACAAGGTTACGAATTCTGCAGTTCAAGAACCCTAACTAAATGCAAAAAGTTCAAGAAATTTTCAGAATCGATTTTGTGTTTGCAGCTTGATTCAAAAAGTTTTGAAGATCCAAACACGTTCCTGGACCATCATTGAGTGATTTCCAATCACCTTCAAGCACTGAAGCATCAAGAATACTGCGCTAGAACTTGCGGTTTGTCCGATTTTAATTTCTTTCGATTATACTATTTTACGCATCATACACGTTTTTGGATTGCATATTTATGTTTAGCATGATGTTTTGCTCGATTCTGGAAATTTAATTGCGTTTGCGTGACCGTATGAGCCATCCGCCATTGCTAGGGTTTCCTAGCTCCGTTTAGGGTTTTCTTCCACAGGTACAATTAGGGCCAATTAAGGCCATGGTTAGATTTGCGAGGTCTGGACGAACATAACCATGGTCTCGCGAAACGTTTATATACATGTTTCCCCATATTCGTAGCTTGCAGGTTTTAGCTACAGTTCGCGTCCGTAGGTAAAGCCCTGCTTCAGACCTAAGACGACGGGCCAGCGAAGAAGATGACTAGGTGGCGCTTTCCAATTCGTCCATTCAAATCCAAAAGCGTGTGCATGAGGCTGAAGCATCTGAGGGATCCTGCGCGTTATGATCCATGCTATTACCATGTGCCTTCGCCTCCTGGCCATCCGATCTCATTAATCTGAAGATCCAACGCGTACGCAGCTGTCGGTGCACCATACTCCTCACACGCGTGCCACACTGGATCCAAGCTAAGATTTTCCAATTTTTTTTTTAATTATACAATCCTTTTTTATTTTATTTGTATATATATATATATATATATATATATATATATATATATATATATATATATATATATATATATATATATATATATATATATATATATATATATGTTATATAAAGAATTTTCTCCTTTTTTTTTCTAAAAAACTCTAAAAAATATTTTTATCCTAATAAATATTTTTTATCTTCGAACATCGATTATTCGATTTTATTTTAATTACTTTAAAATAATGTAATTTGTTTAAATTGTTTTAATTAACAAATTAATTTTGATTAATTGATTAAAAGTAAATCTTGACATTTTAAAAATCGAAATTTTATTTTTGATCGATTTAATTAATTAGGTTGAAAACCAATAATTAATTAAATCCGATTTTTATTTAATTTACGCCCGATTTAAGGTTTGCGAGAATTGGCCATACAGTGAAAAAAATATTTCTTTGTGCATTTTTCAGGGTAATCACCTGACATCTCCCGACTACGCGCCACGCCTATTACGAAGCTAAGTCCCGACTTTATCTTTATTTAAATATTTGTTTGCCTTATAAAATTATTATTAGGGTTAAACCTCGAAAGTCAATGAACTCTTTTGCACCCACTTCTTTTGCTGTCTATTTTTGCCAATTTTTCAGGGTTAACCTCGAGACTACCTCCGACCATGAATCATCTCCAGATCAAAGCTAAGTTCTATTCCTTATTTAATTTTATTTTTTATTGTATATTATTTCATCCGATTAAAATTAGCCTTGACTGTTAGAGAATCGATAACGCACTCACCCTTGGTTTTCTTTTTTCTAATTTTCAGTGTTAACCAACCGCTAAAGCTCGATTAGTCGGTAACCCTAAAATTCAATCTTTTTATTTTCTCTTTAATTATTACTTATGTCAAACCCTATTGGGGTTTAATATTATTGCCTTTTTCTTTTCCCCATCCCCATGATATTTTTGTATCTGCTTCGAGGTTGTATTGCTTGGCCTTGAAGGCACTTAAACTTGTTCATTATATTATTGTGTGGTTAGTAATCTTAGGGAGTGCAAGCTTTGAACTGAATTAGCATCACTAATTACAAGATAAAATAACTGAATTTAACCACGTGATTGTTGCACCCACGCACCTTTTATGGTACCTCTCTTGTTGCCTGTTGCCTTGTGTTTTTTTGCAGAATAGCCATGTCCATCGAATACGAGGATACCTCAGCCATGTTACCTCGACTCATGCAAAGATCATAAGTCTCTAATGATGTTGCCTTCAATACGCCAAATATGATCTCGTCCCTCGAAAGTTGCCTACGAAGTGCTGAGGTATCCTCTGGTTGCCTAACGAAGATGGCTATTCGGATCCTTCCCTTTAGATTACCTGCCCCTCTATGGCATGGGACAGTCTTAAGGTGAACGATAATTCGATGACCCTTTAACATCCAATTGAAAGACTTCATGCCCTCTTATGGTATGGATAAACCCTTTCGCCCGAAAAGCTAAAAGAACGAATTTTAAAACTTAGGGTAATTGCTTTTTAATTGCTTGCTCTTTTTCAAATTCAAATTCAAATCCAAATTCTTTTTCCCACTAATTTTCAAATACTTTTTAAAAGACTACGCTTATTTACAAGGTAAAGTTCTTATACAAAATTTCTATTCACACCCTACTTTTCAAACAATTCAAACATTTTGAAAACAAAGTGAGCTAAGCAATTAAGAGCCCATGGAAAACAATGGATGCAAAGGGTATCTTATACCTTCCCTTTGTATAACCTACCCCCGAACTCAAAATCTTTTAAAAAGGGTCTTTCCTGTTCTTTTAGCCTTTCTAATATTTTGGATAAAATAAAAGTCGGTGGCGACTCTTGCTTACCGCGACATTTTCAATTAAAAGTCAGTTCACCGTATTACACCCCCCAAATTCAAATATTTTTTCTATTGTGTTAGTTATGGACATCACTTACAAAACAAACAAATATAGAAACCTATATTTGAAATAGTTGGTATGACATGAATCGAATTTACATTTGATGTTGCATTTACCAATATGGAATCTGACCAGACATAAAATTTTTGTTAGGTGTTGGATAAGTTGTAACAATTGTAGAGGTAAAGGGATGAATGTGGAGGTATAGGATAAAATTTTCATTTTGCAAAAGTATTTGAGCCAAACATTTGGTCCATATGTCTAAAGAGTGGAGAATTTTTCTGGCACCCATCTACCTGTACCTGGCACCTCTCAATAGTATCGCTTTTATCATAACCCTCTTGCATAACTTTCACAATTCAAATTGTCATTTTTGGAGATTTGGGAAAACTTTGAACTTTTATCGCATTTTTTGAAACTTTTATTGGATATTTACAAGTAAACGTTTTTTCTATTAAATTTATGCATTTATATCGATAATTTTGAATTTATTTAGATTTTCACGAAAACTATATTTTTTTACCAATATTTTTGAAATTCCCAATAAAATTCAATTTTTTAAATGTATTTTTACTGGCATTTTCAAAAAAATATGGTATCCAACATGGTTTTTATCGACATTTTTGAAATTATCGGTAAAAAGCATACATGCATACCAACAATTTCAAAAATATCATAAAAATGCCGTAGGATACCGCAATTTTCAAAAATGTCGGTAAATACATGATCATTTCCAGATTTTGTAAAAACATGAATTCTTTTTTTTTTTTGTTTCATTTCCAGATTTTTTGAAAAAAGAAAACGGATAAAACTTGTCACACATCAGATTTTTATCAAAATGCCGGTAAAAATGCATACCAACTAAATTTTTTTCGCGTGAGCAAAATTTCCAGCACATTGTTAATGAAAAATGGATATGGGTACTTTTAGTATTATGAAAATTTTGGGGGTGTAAAACTTTAAGGGGTGGCGGAAAAAGTTCTCTAAAAAGTGGTACTTAGAGCTTAAAAATCTTTGGATCCAAAATGTTCAAGATTTGATGTCTTTTATACTTGTTTATTGAGTACAAATGATAAGTTCTTTGCAGAATCTTGAAAACAGTTTTAGTGAGAAGCTTTTTAGTCTTTGGCTAACTGTAATAATTAGGATAGATGAGGCAAGAAAATTAGTGTGATTTTTAGTTCCAAGATGTGATAGAAATAGTCCAAACACGTTTATAAAATCTTCTCAGCGATACATCATATGTTCAAGTTGTTGCACATAAATATTCAAAGAAAATGGACTTCAAAGTGATATTCTTCGTACATCGATATGTTGTTGATTCAGTCAATTTATGCATTGGAAAAAGTTTACATCTTGCAATGTATAGATTCTGCACGAAGAATGATCATAAATCCAGCAAACTGAACAGTGACCTTTATATTGGTATTCAGAGTTCGACAAAAAAAAAAGGTAATATGCCATATATTATCATATCACACTGAATTGAATCTGAAATATTTTAGGACAAAAAATTAAAATCTGACAGTACCCCGAGTTGTTGAAGAAAATAACAAAAATAGCACACGCACTTCTTGCAAAATCAAAATTCATAAATTCTGCACATATTGCTATAAACACCTTTACCATTAAGATGTGGAATTAGGGTACAAATTTAATGTCTTTGAAGTATTCATGTTCCACTGCGCTCCTGGCAGTGATTCTTTTGCTGGGGTCCAAGCAAAGCATGCTCTGAAATACAATAGATAAACATATACAATACAGTCAGCACCATAGAAAAAGAATAGAAATTGCTGACAAACTGACAAATACTTCAGTATCTAAAATCTAAAATGGAAACAATTCATGCAAAATGAATAACCAAAGAATATTCCTTTTATTTTTCCTCTACTTTCAACGAGTTGAACATTACTAAAAGAATGATGGGAAACACTCACATTGAAACATTCTAACACAAGTGTTTTGTGCAAATGAAAATATAAATAAAAATTGACATGTTTACAACCAAGAAAAGAAACGAGAAAATTGAATGGCTGTAAATCTCCAGCACTGCCCCTGTTATTTTTATTAAGTATGTCATTCATTATGATTCAGACACTTAATATAAGAATGACTTCTTAAAATAATTCCCCATAAATTATAATCTTTAACCTCATGAAGTACCATGTTTTATAAGCTAGGATCAGAAACAGAAAGGATGACTACCATCTAATTTTTATCTTCATATTTTTGCTTCTAAATAAATTTCTCTGGTTTTGTTAATTTTCAACAAAATCAAAAAGTGCTGTCTCATGATTAAAAATAAAATAAACTAGTTTTTGGTTTATCCCAATAATACAGACTAAGACTGAGGCTGGGGCCTAAGAGACTGAGGCTGGCGGAAAATGAGATATAAACTTATTGCACTAATTTTTAATAATGGCAAGAAAGAGAATATATTGTAACACATATTGCACTTACAGAAATAAGATCAAGACCAGCTGGCTCAAGATTTGGAACCACGGCAGCTAGGTCCTGCAAAGTATGAGATAAGGTTGAATTATTATAGTAATAAAGATAAAGATTACATCAATTCAGATGAAGGACAAACAGCAATTTGCTTACCTTAGCTGGCCACCTGGGAAATGTTGATTTAAAATCAGGCAATGAAGTTACTCCTGGCCATGTATCTTCGTTTGGGGTACCCAAGATTCTTCATATAAAGAACAATACGTAAATATATAACAACTATCTGCAAATTTGATTATATATTATATACATCCCTGTTAGAAAGTAAGGAATGTTTTCTTATGGTCCCATTTTTCAAATCTATTTAACAGATGTTTACGTCAACTAGAATTTGTAAATTCATGGCATGCTACAGAGTTTGTTAGATTAAAAAATCACCATTAAGAAATCCTTTGCTATCCATTTCAGCCAGTAAATAAGAGAGGCTAAACTAAAAAGCAGGGAAAATAGCAAAACTGCAAAAGGAAGGAAATGCTATCTCAGAATTCAAATCTCACAGAAAAATAATGCCCTCACAGCCATAACATCCGGAAACCAAAAAAAAAAAGTCTTGCTTTCTTCATTACCTCACCAAAAGAAATTTTTGAATGAACTGATTATAAAATTTAATAGAATTGCTGGTCTTCCACAAGTTCAAATACAATAATCATAATGATTACAATCAAGACAAATCTGTTCATATTTCATTTATTTTTCTTTTCTTTTTTTTAAAGCTAATCATGTTTATCATCATTTGAAACAAGATGCATCCACATCTGAAAGTCCAATTACAATCAAGATAAAGTTGTTCATATTTCATTTCTTTTTCTTTTCTTTTAAAGCTAATCATGTTTATCATTTGAAACAAGATCCTTGATCATCTAAGAGTCCAGCCATAGTCACAATGAAAAGAGACAGAAACTTAACAAAAACAAAGCTAGCCAAATCTGTAGTTAAATGTAGACTATAATGATTGATCGCAAAGGATGGCAAGAAATATTGAAGAAATAACTAAGAATGAAAGCTCGGCTTGAAGATTTCAAGAGTCAATCATAATTTTAGTTTGTGCAGTAGCCATGCTATGACTGCAATTTATACTAAAACTCTAGCACAACGGTTAGATTCTAAAGTGGACGAACATCCACCTCAGTAACTACTACAAAAACTTTTTCCTACTAAGTGAGGTCAACTACATTGATTACACAATACCATCATGTCATATTGTAAATCATACTGTACAATAAACCATTGATATTTTTTCATCATCTGCCTTGTCAAACTCAAGAGTCCACATAAACTCCTGAAATCTCTATAGACTTTACTTATAGTTTACTTAATACAAAAATAATTAATTGACAGATGGACAAATCACCAAGTTCAAAATTACTAAAAAGTGAAGAATGGTGGTACTGGGTTCCCCCTCTGTGACTGAATTCAGTTCAGGTTGATTTTTATAATTGTGAAAATAATGTTGTGTTCCTGCATAATGATGCTTCAATCAATAAGCCCCTCTAGTAAATATTGGGGGAAAGTTTTTGCATTTCATTTCTGTCACCTACATCAAGGGAAATACCATACCTCCACCCCCACATCATTTGTATATCCAGAAACTTCTTGTGCATTTCGGAACTTTTGCCAGCACAGGGACAGCAGAAGTAGCAGTTGTACCAGAGCTGCCACCAGTAGCAGCTGCAACCCCGCTAGCACAGCCCCGCGTGAAGATATTTTAAAGACAGCAAAATAGAGAAGAACAATCTAAGACTATAGCTGTTGTGGAACACTTAGCTAAAGATAACTAACTCAATAGTTAGCATAAATATTCCACCAAGGTCGTCAGTAACCATACTTTCTCTATTAACTTGTGCTAGCTTCAAAATAATTCAAATATGGAAGGGGTAGAGTTCTACGGTTTAGAGAAAGAAAACAGCAGGGGAATTAAACAGATAGAGAAGCAAGAATTTGGTAAACCAGCCAGTTTACATGACAATTCAATTACTTATAAGACTACATTCAAAGGGCCTTGGCCATGAAATGATATAAACATGGGAAAACAGGAATCTGTGTGTAAGTTTATTACCAGGTAGAACTCAATTTCTACAGTCAAATACTTTATAAATATTAAAAAATGTCATTTTTAAAATCAAAAGATGCACTATCGGATGATAGATAATTAAATGATCTACCAAGAAGGATAAACCTATGGAATTGGAAATAAAGATATTCACCTGAATATTTTAAACAATTCGTCAATCTCGGAATCCCCAGGAAATAGAGGTCGCCGGTTTGACATCTCTGCAAATATACATCCCACTGACCAAACGTCGACTGGGGTTGAATAATGACGAGATCCAAGCAATATTTCTGGAGCTCGGTACCACAGTGTAACTACCTATAAATAATCATCAATGACAGTGAAATAATATTAAATATCTTTACCATATTTAGTAACACCTTTACGCAAGACTTTACATGTACTCCTAATCCGCTCTTAGTCAATGTAATTGTTTCTATTCAAAATGATAATACATGTTTTATAGGTTAACCAAAGTTTGGGGAAGGGGAGGCTTCCCCACGCCAAGGTTGAGACTTGTTAGAATACTTAGTGAGGGCATACAGTAGTACATACTCATGACGCTAGCAATAAAGGATCATGGCAGCCCCCATTCTCATGGTACTCAGGGCACAACTTATGGAAATGGAAGAGAAACCAAGGGGGAAACACATAGAAAAAGAGATGGATTCAACAGATGATATTAATCCGACACATGAAAGTTTGAAAGTTGAAACCGTTTCCTTGTTTAAAATCCCATTTCCACTCAAGTCTTTCCTCATCCATCTCCAGAGAAGCGGCAACATCCCATCTCTAGAGATTTCTATTCTCTCTATTCTAACCTCTTGTTGTCCTCTATTTTTTACCTTTCATTTTCTCTTATTTTACATCTGAGTCCATCCATTTTTCTATTCTTTTTTTCCTTTCTCTGATTCCATCCCTTTCTCTACCCTAATTATCTCTTCCATTTATTTGTGATTCTTGTTTCTCTGAGTTCTCTTATTCTGCCCTCTTGCTTTCATGTGCTCATTGTTTATCTCTGCAATTTTCTTCTCTTATACACTGTTCTCTTGGTTCAAGCAGTGATACTCTTTTGGTCATCTGACTCTTCTCTAATAATAGCAAGAGGAGGACTATATTTTACATTTATGTTTGCACTCCTTTTTTTAGTTTGCTGATACTTGATTGAACGACTAGAAGCAACTATAAGGAAGCACACAAACCTCATGTGTAAATGTTCTGACAGGAATGCCAAATGCCCTGGCCAATCCAAAATCTGCAAGCTTTAGAGAATTAGTACGGCGATCTATCAACAAATTCTGTGGTTTCAAGTCTCGGTGAAGAACTCTATGTGAATGACAGTAAGCAATTCCACAGAGCATTTGATAAAGGAACATCTGCAAACGGATCATTAAAGAATTCAAAATCCAAGTTGTAACTGGCCAAGTTCATAAAAATTAGCAACTCTACTTTTTAATAATATTGTATATTAACTATGAATGTGAAGAGGAAATACTTAAACAAGAAGTTAAAATACAAAGAATGGGAAGGGAAGGACAAACATGGCAGGTAAAAGCACATACATAACTAGATACACTTGGATAGTACATTAATGTAATGAGACAGTTGAGCAAGCAATATAAAAGAGAACCATAACCAAAGAAATAAGGAAGGGCTGCATCTGATTTGAGTACAGTTCAGTATCTATATAGCCATAAGCCATGCTACATCAACTTGAACGAACACAATGGAGCTCTGCTTTATCTGTTTTAATAATATTGTATATTAACTATGAATGTGAAGAGGAAATACTTAAACAAGAAGTTAAAATACAAAGAATGGGAAGGGAAGGACAAACATGGCAGGTAAAAGCACATACATAACTAGATACACTTGGATAGTACATTAATGTAATGAGACAGTTGAGCAAGCAATATAAAAGAGAACCATAACCAAAGAAATAAGTAAGGGCTGCATCTGATTTGAGTACAGTTCAGTATCTATATAGCCATAAGCCATGCTACATCAACTTGAACGAACACAATGGAGCTCTGTTTTATCATCTACATGAAATAGTATTTGAACAACTTGATTTATAAAGACAAGGCAGATCCAACCAAAATGCTACTGGTCAAACATAATAAAATCGTCTTATAAGCAAGAAACTGTAATCTACTAAACTCTGCTACTAGTCATGAAACACGGGAGAAATGCATTATATAATAGTATAAATTTGATTTGTGGAAGGACAAGACATAGAATAAGAAAACCATAAAATTTATCGCCAAATCAGATTCTTGACCACTTTTTAAGTATTAACTTGAGTTACAAAAGCATGTGAGACATCTTAAAAGAAATAGAGAGAGTGAGAGATAAGAAAATCACAGAAGCCACTCACTTTTACTTGTCGAGGATCTTTAACAAACTCGGGAGATGAATCCATATGCTTCTTCAGATCTAAGTCCAGATACTCAAAAACCAGATACAATCGCTTCTCACTATGCACTACATCCTGCAACCTGTCATCCACACAAACAACAACCAAGCACATATTGAGAAGGAAATGGCTACAGACTCTGAATAAGATTTAACAAATTATCAAAATTGAAAGAAAATGATTCATTGAAAAAAATAATTACATAGCACCACAAAAGTATGCCTTCCAGAAAGCTTTTAAAACAGATAAAGCTGTACTCGTGTATCATAGTACATTAAATATAGGAATGTAGTTAGTTCAAGAGTAACACTCGATAATGAAACTGTTCACACAATTGATAATACATCATGCAATCACCCCAACTACATGAACAATAAAGAGCATAAAACCACCCAACAAGTACTTAACAAAGTTTTACCAATTGCTCAACCAGTTTGCCAAACATTCACAGAATGGAATCAAAATATCAAAAACAGGTTGTCAGTAGATCCACACATCCAGCCCTACCAAACCGGATAAGGAATGGTTGCCAATATCAAACATCAACACAGGCACTGAGAAAATAAATACATAACAAACAAAACAACACTAACCACACAATGACAATAGCATTTTCAAGACCTACATAAACATACAGAATATAATTAAAACTTCAAATAGAGCATAAAAACTACGAGAAACAATCCTCAAGACCTTATGAAGAACCATATCAAGCCACCTCCTGTCATTCATTGTAATGAAGCACAACACCGGAAACACAACACCATCAACACCGGAAACACAACACCATCAACACCGGTAATAATTTTAAAAAATGAATAAATTAAACATAATCACAAATGTCAGTGTCAATTTACATTGCACGGACACACATTTTTTCAGAGGTGTCGGTGATACAGAGGACTAAAATGATAAGCATCAATACTTTTCCAGATCCAACTTAACACTAATTAACAAAAAACACCAATTAACAAAAAAAAAATAACATCTCTAACCTTCCGATTCACTACATATACACAACAATTCTACTCTCTACATCATAAAATTAACTTAACATAGAAATAAACAGAAAGAGAGTTATATTAATATACCTAACAATGTTCCTATGCTGCATTTCTTTAAGAAGCGAAATCTCACGAATAGCAGTACTCGGAACTCCTTCATCCTCCTGTTCAAGTCGAATCTTCTTCAAAGCTATAGTCTCATTCGTAACACGGTCACGCGCCTTGTAAACCACACCGTAAGTTCCTTCACCAATCTTCTCCACCTTTTCATACTGCAAAATCAAAATTCACAGAAATCAAAATCAGAGAGTGTTGAAGCAAAAATCGAAACCTAATTCAGATGCATTGAACTTACTTGGTCCATAGCAAGCAAAAAGCACTCAATCAAAAGCTACGAGAAGATTGAAGATGCGTTGAAGGTTGAAATTGAGTGAAGAAATTGAAGATCTGAGAAGAAAGTGGAGAAAGCAACAGTGAAACTCTCGCTCTTGTTTGTTCAGTCAGAGTCTTCTTCGTCTCTCTCACTTTTTTCTTCACGCTCTTTATTTGTTTCTTTTCTGTTTCTTTTCGTTTAATTTTCCCTCTATTTTTGTTAATTTTTCTATCTGTTTTTTTCTCTTTTTTGGTTTTTTTTTTGTTTTTTTATTCTACTGAATAAAGTCAGTTATTACTTATTACCGCCATTGAATGTGATGTTTTCGGGGGCGAAACTCGTGATGATGCTTTAATGACCAATCAAAGACTAGGGTAAGAACAATCCAACGGTTGTAGTTCGCTTGGTTCTAGCGATATTCTTTTAAGTAAAAGTTTTATTATTGCTTCTAGTTCAGTCTTCTAGCCTCTAGGTGTTGAGTTGAGTTTGTGGGTAGGTTTCGCATTGAATTCAACCAACTACAAAATAATTTCTTATTTAATTTTGTAATTAATTTGTTGAATTTAAATCATAAATTTAATACTCCTTTCGTCTCAAAATATAAGAAGAAAGAAAAAAACACATTTATTAAGAAAAAGTAAAAAATACAATAATTTAGATGATAATTTTTTTTTTAATAATTGTCTTAAAAATAATTCTAATTGATGGTTGGTTATGGAAAAAATGAGAGAGGAAATAAATTAAATGCAATTTACATTTAATTCCACATGAAAATTATTTTTTTCTCTTATATTTTGGAATTAAAAAAATGTCTTTTTTTCTCTTATAATTTGGGACTAAAGATAAACCGTTAAATAAATGAGTTCATCAACTAATTTAGGTGTGACATTTGTGGATTGTAGTCTCTGTCATGCACACATGATTTATAGGGATGTCAACGGGAGGGGGGTGGGGGATACATTTTTATTACAATCTCAACCCTCGAATCTATTTCTCATTCTGGCTTCTGATTTTTGCTATAGGGGGATTTTGTCCCCCGTCCCCGCAGATCGCCGCAAGTCCCCACGAATCCCCAAGATTCATGCGGAGATCCATAAACATGACTTTTATTTATTATTTTAAACCAAATTAATAGTTAAAGCGTCAAAAGCTAACCATAAAAAAAATTTAGAAATTATTCCTTTATAATAAATATATTATTTTAATAATATTTAATCTATAATATTGAGTGTCATGACCACAAAAATTTCAAACTAAAAAAATTTGAAATAATCATTTAGTTTTTACTCTTTTACTAACAATATATATATATATATATATATATATATATATATATATATATATATATATATATATATATATATATATATATATATATATATATATTAAATTTGTGTATAAGATTAATTATATGAAATGATAAATAAACTTACATAATAATTTAAAATTATATATAAATTAATAACATTATGCTATTTTAGGCGGTGCAGAGACTCTACGGGGCGGAGGATATTTACGTCTCCCCCGTCCCCGAAGTGCCTTCAGGGAGACTCTGTTTCTCATCCCCGTCCCCACGGAGGAAAAATTCCCCGTCTTTGAGACTCCAAACAGAGAATTCTCACGGAAATCCCCACTAACGGAGGCAAGTTGACATCCCTAATGATTTAATAATCTCCACTCTAATAGTATAAAAATATTTTTTAAGTTAAATTAAAAACGACCACTTAAAGACAAGATTATCAAATTCTACGTGATAAAACTAGATAAAACTGGAGCCTTTGCTTTTTCATAACAAGATTATTACCGATAAAAATTTATTGAATAAAGGTTGGAGTTTTTCCTCAATTTGCAATCTTTGTTTATTCAATTCATAATCTAGGAATCATTTGTTTTGTCCTTGTTTGTCGCTTCACTTAAAAAAATATGGTACTAGTTTAGGAGTGCAAAGTTATGATCATGCCATCTATACTCCACATCTTTAACGTAGTCTAATAGTTTAGAAATTATGCTAGGTTTAACAATAAAAAATTTAGAAAGTTGTTATGCAAATATGGTCATGGGAGATGTTGAAATTCTACTCATTCGACCTATTTGCTCTATAATTGAATTCATTATTTTAAAGTCCTTTCAAAATTCAACTGAAGTTTTTTAAGAATTTCAAATTTGTAAAAAGTACTTTTGAATTAAGGACGTTTTTTGTTTTGTGTCTTTTGATGTCACGACGGATGTATGGTTATTGTATACGGGATTGTTAACCCTAGTTCATAAGGGAGACCCTGAGCGAAAAGGAACTTTTACACTCTTAAGAAGATATCCAGTTGTCAATCAACTTATAGGAACCTTGTTCCTGCTTCACTATTTGAAGAACTTGAAGAAAATCTTGAAGATCTTCATCAAGGACAAGAAAAAACTGGCGCAAAAATACATATCATTTACCAATCAATTTATAGGAACCTTATTCCTGCTTCTTTATTTGAAGAACTTCAAGAAGATATTGAAGAACCTCAACAAGGAGAAGAAAAAAAGTTGTGGCAAAAATAGATATCATTTGCATTGTTACTGATAGGGAAAGAAGTATCAGAGATTGTGCTATTTTGATCCCAATGCCATGAGTACTGGTATTATCATACTAGAGATCATTGTGGCTTAGTTTAAGTTCGAGCAAATCGTGTTTCAAGTGTTGCAAGCTATTGGCCAATACCTAGGTGTTGAATCAGATGATCCTCACTTGCATTTAAGGCAACTTTTTCAAGTTACTAGTAACTTTGATATCCCTAGAGTCATTGGTGATGCTTTTATCCTAAGGGTGTTTCTATATTGAGAAATGCTAAGAACACTCTCTTTTAAGCACTCTCTTAAACATTCACTCTCTTATTAGTTGAAACGTGTGTGGGTCCTACCACTTTATGTGGGACCTATTTTTAAAGTGAGAGACTCAACATGTTTTAACCAATAAGAAAGTGAGTGTTTGAAATAGAATTTAAAAGAGAGTGTTGTTAGCACTCCTCTTCCATATTTTATAAGGGGTAGAGCTAAGAGTTGGCTCAATTTTTTGGAACCTAATTCTATTGCCACACATAATGACTTGGCTGAGAAGTTTTTTGTCAAATATTTTCCTCTTGTGAAGAATGCAAAATGAGGAGTGAAATTATCTCATTTAGACAAAAAAGGATGTGTCTTTTTTTATGTTTGGGAGAGATTCAAGGAGTTATTATGACAATGTTCATACCATGGGATCCCATTATACATTCAGTCGGAAATATTTTGCAATGGCTTGGTTACATCATCAAGAAATATGTCGGATGCATTCTCTAGTGGTGCATTATTGTTTAAATCTTACATTGAAAGTTATAATTTGATTGAGATCATTGATGTTAACACCTACCAATAGTCAGTTACAAGAGTTGCAACCGCCATAGCTTAAAAGAAGCAAGTTTGTATGCATGAAGTTACTGAGACTATAGGCCTTACTGCTCTTATAGCTCAAATCCACCAAATGATGAAGACCGTGTTGACACCCTCTAACGCGTCAGTTGTTAAGCATGTCATTGTCGTGATATATGATGTTGAAGTGGCTTGTGTTTACTATGGAGGTGTACACATATTTAAAAAGTGTTTTGTCAATCTTTGATATGTGAAGATGTAGGAAACAACAAACTCAACAACCCATATAGTCAATCACACATAAAATCCATGATGGAGGAACCATCCAAATTTTATATAGAGTAACACTCAAAATCAACTAAGTCTCAAGCACCATTAATTCCTCTTAGTTTTGCAGCGACTAACTTCAACGGGACTACAAATATAAATAATCAGTTGGAATCAATTCTGAAGTCCTTCATGCAAAAAAAATAAATAATCAACTTCAAACTCAATGGGTGAGAGTGAGCATAAAGAATTTAGAAACTCATATAGAGAAAATTGTTATTACATTTAAGGTTCATTGAAACTCTATCTAGCATAACTGAATGATGTTAAGAGGTTTTGATAATTTAAGTTGGTGTAACTAGTTAACACGGAGGTGTAACTGGTTATAGGCATCAAAATAAGTCAAATAAGTTGAAGAATAAGTGATTTTGGAGTTTGTGTAACTGGTTACGCATTCGTAGTAACCAGTTACCGCTATTAGTTATTTTTTTGCTATTAGAAACCGTAATTGGTTACAGGTTTTGTGCAACCGATTATAGGTCCGAGTTTTTAGTTTTCCTCTTATTTGGCTTGATATTTTGTATCCCAATCACTTGTATGTATACCTTATAGGTATGATTGTTATGTTTAATGAATGAAAGTATAAAATTCTCACCCTCAATTATCTCTCTCTAATTCTTTTCTCTCTCTCACTCACTCTCCATATTCAAACCCTTAATTGTTCACCAAAGATTGATTCTAAGTGCAAACATGATTTTTTTTCTGCAATGAAAGAATCCATATAAACCTACCCGTCCTAGTTGTAAAGAATTATGACAAATGGTGCAAGCAAATTAAGGTGTTGTTTGGCTACCGAGATGTTCTTGAAGTGATCAAGAACGCGGTGAATCCTCTTGTTAAAGGTGCAACGAATGCACAACTAGCAACATAAAAGGAAGAGAAAAAGAAAGATTTAAAAAGCGTTGTTTTTATCCATTAATGTGTGGATGGTGACAACTTAGAGAAAGTTGGTGATTGTGAATCGTCAAAGCAAGCGTGAGAAATCTTGGAAAAGGCATATGCAAGGGATGACAAGGAAAAGGTGGCGAAGTTACAAACTCATAAACGTCAACTCAAATTAATTCAAATGGAGTGAAATGAGACAATAGATGATTACGTTACGAGAATTACTCAATTGGTGAACCAAATTAAGGCATGCGAAGAAACTGTTATTTAGCAGAATATTGTATCAAAAATCTTGTGTTCTTTAACGGTAAGATTTGATAACATTGTAGTGGCGATTGAGGAATCAACGGATATTGTGATGTTGAACAAAGATGGGCTTAAAAACTCTCTTGAGGCTTACGAGCGAAGAATGGAGGAGAGAAATAACGACAAGGCAAAGGCGGAGATCACTTTGCAAGCTCGGCTCAATGAGAAGAACAAGAAGTCAAAAGGAAAATGACTCGTGAAGAGTAAAAGGAATTTTTATAACTTTGGTGCAAGAGAATCTCAAATTTTGAAGAATTTTACTTGTCAAAATGGTGAGAGCAACTGCAACAAAAATGGTGGTCAATGTAACTTTAGAGGTGAAAATGGAAAATTTGACAAGAGCAAGATGCAATGCTTTAATTGTCAAAAGTTCGGTCATTATGCAAGAGATTGCAATGCAAACAAGAAGGAACCTCAAGAGGATGAAGCAAAGGTTTCAAGACAAGATTTTGATAATAATAATAATAATAATAATAATAATAATACACTTTTGGTCATTATCACATAAGGGGAATGCAACAACAGTAGTTCTGAGAATGCTGTGGAAATATGTTGTAACTGGTTACATAAAGACAACAACTGGTTACAGGCAGAAAAAACATTATGATGAGTACAAAAGAGGGAGTTTAAAGCAACAATGAATGGTATTTAGACTCGGGTGGTTTTACCCAAATGACGGGAAGGAAGGATTGGCTTGTCAAAATTAATCAAGCCATGAAGAATAAAATGAAATTTGCAGATTACACCACTTTACAATCGACGGAACCGGTGATATTTTGATCATAAAAAAGGATGGTGGGAATTCCTTGATCAAAGATATATTTTATATTCCTGGAATCAAATGTAAATTTCTAAGTATTGACCAATTGCTTAAGAAGGGTTACAAGATTCACATGGAAAACAAGGTGTTACACATTATGGATGCAAATGAGGTTTTGATCCTTAAATCTCATATGGATGCCAATAGAACTTTCAAGTTTGATCGGAAGGTTATAGAGAATAGGTGTCTTGATACGGCGGCTAGTTGAGAACAGTGGATATGGCACTACCATCCTGGGCATCCCAACTTCTGATATCTCAATGCATTGTAAAAGAACGGAATGGTAACCGGGTTTGCCATTCATCAACATACCGGCTGAAACTTGTGATGAGTGTGTGAAAGTGAAGCAACACAAGGGTAAATTCTACAATGATACAGGTTTTAGAATGAAGCATCACCTTGAGGTGGTGTATTCCTTTGTGTGTGGACCGATACAAGTAGATTCAATTGGTGGCAATAGATATTTTATCACAGTTATCGATGATTATATTAGAAAGCTATAGACATGCCTAATAAAGAGAAAGGATGGGTATTCGAATTGTTTAAGGAGTTCAAGTCCATGGTTGAGCGGCAAAGCTGTCAAAAGCTCAAAGTTCTCAAAAGGATGATGGAGGCTAATATGTCTCAAATGAATTTGGGAAGTTTTGTGATCAAGAAAGGACAATACATGAAGTAGTGTCACCTTATACACCACAACAAAATGGTGTTTTAAAAAGGAATAATCGATCAATTTTGAACATAGTGAGAAGCATATTGAAATGGAAGAACTTGCCGAAAGAGTTATGGGGAGAAGCGGTATCCATAACTGCCTATTTGTTGAATAGGTGTCCAACAAAGAATCTTGAGAAGATAATACCGGAAGAGGCATGGTCTGGATTTAAACTAAATCTGAACCATTCGAAAGTTTTCCAGTTTTGTAGCATATCGACATATTTAGGGGCAACTTAGAAAAAAGTTAGACGATAAGGGTGAACTGGTGATACTTGTTAGGTATCACTCCATTGGACGTTACAAGTTGTATAATGTTGCAAACAAGAGGATTATGATCAGCCGAGATGTTGTGATCGATAAGTTGAAGCAAGTGCAATAGTCTATAACTGGTTATCAGAAAGTTGTAACCAGTTACACCTTTGAAATCCCAGATTCTGCATAACTAGGAAGTGCATAAACACCGCATATCGAACCCTAAAATGAAGAGAACATTAGAAGATCAACAAGGCAAAGAAGTTTGCCTCAAAGACTCTAAGATTGTGAGATGTTATGAGACAACAAAGTCAATGATGATGATTTCGCACATTTTACACTAATGGCCGAATCTGAACTCGTTAAGACGGAAGAGGCCTTGAGTGATCCAAAATGGATTTGTGCTATGAAAGATAAGCTGAAATCGATTGAGAAAAACAATAATTGGGAGTTAGTTGATCTACTAGAAGGAAAAAAGTCGATTGGTGTAAGATGGGTCCATAAGGTGAAGGAAAATCCCAAGGGTGAAATAATCAAGCATAAGGCTCAATTAGTTGCAAAAGGAATTTTGGAAATATAATACATAGACTTTGAAGAGGTATTTTCACCGGTTACTAGAATTGAAACCATAAGGCTAATTATTGTTATTGTGAATAACAACAATTGGTATTGAAGAGCAGCCCCCTAGTTTTGTTGTGAAAACTAAGAAGGAAGGTTCTACAAGTTGAGAAAAGCGTTATATGGTTTGAATCAAGCTCCAAAAGCTTGGAACAAAAGGATATATGGATTCTTAAAGAACATTGACTTCAAGAAATGTGTATCCGAACATGACGTTTATGTGAAGACGACTACAAGTGAAAGGGTGATCATAGGCGGCGACAAAAAGTGTATTTCTAAGTTCAAGAGTGAACTTATGAAATAATTCGAGATAATCGACCTTGATCTCATGACATACTTCCTTGGCAACGAGTTTCACAAGTCTAAAATGGGATTGCCCATGCACCAAAAAAGGTATGCTCTTTAGATATCGAAGAAGTTTGAAATAGAGCATTACGATGCTGCCATTACTCCAACTAAACCAAGGTTACAATTTTCTAAGAATGAAGATGAGCAAGACGTAAATCCAACTTTGTATAGGAGGCTGATTGGATCCTTGCGTTACTTGTGCAATACGCGATCGAATTTGGTATTTAGTGTCGGTATTGTGAGTAGATTCATGGAGAGACCGAAGGTGTCGCACTTGGCAGCACTCAAGAGGATTCTAAGATACGTTAAATGTTCTATTTGGCTGCGGATTTCTCTTTTCCACAATGGACACAGGTAGAAAATGTAATTTACTCGGTTTTACCGATTCCAATTGATGTGGAGATAAAGATGATTGAAAGTCTATAGCTGGATACATCTTTATGTTCGTTGGAACATCGATCTCATAGTGTTTGAAGAAAGAACCAGTAGTAGCACTCTCGTCTTGTGAGAATGAGTATATTTTCGTTTCATTGTGTGTGTGTGTGTGTCAAGTCCTGTGGTTGAGGAATCTATTGTAGGAGTTAAGCAGCAATGAGGGTAAAGTTGTTGCGCTCTTGGTTGATAATATTTCTGCTATTAATCTTGCTAATAACCCAATTGCACATAGGAGGAGCAAACATGTTGAGATGAGGTTTCACTGCATGAGGGAACTTGTTAGTGAAGGAAAGTTAAGATTGGGATATTGTAGAAGTGAAGACCAAGTGGTTGATTTGTTGACTAAGGGAGTCACAAATAATGTGTTCAAAAGATTGAAGATAAACATGGGCATGAAAGACTTGGAAAACTTGAATTAAGGTGGTGTGTTAAGAGTTTTTGATAATTCAAGTTGGTGTGAACAGTTAACACAGAGGTGTAACCGCTTACAGACATCAAAATAAGTCATATAAACTGAAGAATAAGTGTTTTTAGAGTTGGTGCAACCGATTACGTATTCCTAGTAATCAGTTACCATTATGAGTTATTTTCTGTTATTAGCAACTGTAACCGATTATAGATTTTGTGTAACCAGTTACAGTTACAGGTTCAAGTGTTTAGTTTTTCTCTTATTTGACTTGACGTTTTGTATCCAATCACTTGTATATATACCTTATGAGAAATGCTAACCAGTGCCCTCAGGGCAATAGTTAAGACTTTAAAATAGTAAATTTATCTCGGTAATCTACGAATTTAATGCCTCAAAAATTAAAATATTAAATTTTCTATAAAATGTTTTGTATAAAATGTTTTTTTTAATGCTTAACCATTGCCCTGAGGGCACTGGTTAACAAGACCCATACCTTATAGGTATGATTGTTATGTTTAACGAATAAAAACAAAAAATTCTCACTCTTAATTATATCTCTCTACACATTCAAACCCTCAATTATTTACCAAAACCTGAATTCCAAATTCTAAAAATCACGTATTTCTATTTCTTGTAACAAAAATAGTGAAAGTTACATAATCATTTCCAGAAAGAAAAAAAAAGAAATATAAAGGACTAAATCAATAAAGTCATTAAAAGATAGTCTCATTTCTAACATCATTAGGCCAATAACTATCGAATATAACACTATAACTTTACATATTAACTAGTAAGAGACCCGTGCTTCCGCACGGGTAATTTAATTATATATTAGATAAATAATTAAAAAAAATACGTAGTAATTTAAAATTTTCAAACAATAATCATGAAATAAAAAAAATATATGTATTTGTTAATGTGATAAACATGAATGAGTCTTAATGTCATAACATTTTGATAATATCAAATACTAATGTAAAATTTTAGATATAAATGCAAAATTTGAAATGATTTATTTTTTTTTAAAATGAACAATAATCATATAGATTTAATTATATTAAATAATCATACACAAAGAAGAAGAAAAAAATAATTATCAGATGGAGAAAAAATTAATATTTAAAAATAAATATTTTATCTCTTAAATTAAAATAATAATTGATTAAACTAAAATAAATATTGTCTTGTAAGTGACCCGTAAGATAAATATATTTTTAATGTTATTAAAATTAAAAAATACATTATACTATCATGCAATTGATATAATATAAAATTATTTAAATACAAATTTAAATAAATTACTTAATTATTAAATAACTACGTATAAAAATCAATGTTCAAGATGAGAAACGGTGCTTGATTGAGTTTGTAGATGATGATTAGAAATATTATAGTATAGTATGGTCCAATATAATCTATATGAAGTACATGTTCCATTCTTATGACGAAGTGTTATTTTTAAGATGAAAAATGCTTTGCTTCATATATAGATTCTTTTACTTGTGTTTATTTTATGCATATTACACATGATTTGTGTTTCTTTTATAGCATTATATTTGTCACGTTCTATGCTTTTGTATATTCTTATAAGTTTCTCTGGTATATTCTTATAAGGTAATATGGAAGCTCTTGTCACTGCATCTAAGGTGTTGACGTAGGTCTAATGGGTTTTTCGATACATCAAAAATGCTTTTTTATTTGCAACCTGTCTTTCAAGTGGTTATGTTAGCTGATAAACTCAGATAAACCAATAACTATTCAATTTAATTAATTCCATAAATATTTAATTTAATAATCAAAATCACTATCATTATTTTTATGATGGACAACCTTTTGTTAAAGTAAGATGCATACTTGGTGAAATTCTTGCCCATGAAATTGAAAAATCTGTAACTGTTGACTTTGATAGCTTCCATTAAATTTACATCCTCCTGGTTTTATTAAATTTGGTGTTGATTATGAGAAACTTAAAACTATAGTGCTGAGAATGATAATAAAATTAAAATCATACTTATATTGAACTTTATAGAATGATAATAAAGTTAAAATCATACTTATATTACACTTTATTAAATAAGTAGAATGTTGAGAATAGTAAACTTTATAATTTGTACATGTAAACAATGGTATTGATCAACTATAACATTACAGTAACTTACATCTAATGTTCTTCCTGTTAAATATATATAATAATAAATTTTGGAAAGTTTGAGCATCAAAGAAAGTTCATATTCTAGCTTTCCAATTTTGAAATATGTTCATTTTCTCATATTCGGCGCGATTATGAAAGTGAACAGAAGGTTTACAGCGACACTTATACTTTGCCCTGTTGATCGGATTTCTAATGTATAAAAAGGCATTGTATAAAAATTTGACAGTTACAAAAGCAAATCAACATACCATTAAAAAGCAATTACAGCATGCAAATTTGAAAACATAAAAATTTGATGAAAATGAGCCATTGACATTACATATTAATGAACTCTAAAACCAAGTAAGTTAGAGGCAAACAAACCTTTTAAGGTAGGGTACTATGATCTCCTGATCTTAGTTATATACTATATTAAACTTTCTTGTTTTCTTGTAAACCTGTAACAATAAAGCCAAGTATTCGGTATCTCCGCAGGTGAACGTAGCTTCCATATTAACAATTCACCTCCTGAAAAGAGGAAAATTCTGATTAAGAAGCATTCATATCTTTGCCTATCCATAAATTCATCGATATTCATAGAACAGTCCCTAAAAACAAAGTAATGTTTGATTTGATGAATACACAATGAATATAGGATATTGTAATTTTATAGTTATGATAGGCTAAAGATAAAAAAGGCAACTAAAAGCAATTTTGTGAATCAATATCAATGAAGTTAGCAATTCCTCCTCCGATCACAAGGGCTCGCTTTTGACCATCGGGATTTTCAGTTGCACAGAGATACATAAGCACTATTATATCGGTTTCAAAGTAGAATGCATAGAAACAGAAACACGCACCATATCAGCATAGATCACATTGGCACCGCATCTATTGCATCTAGCCATATTTTTTATCCTTGAAATTGAAGTCGTGCAGCCAGTAAAAAGAATCAAATCCATAAACGGTCATGCAATAATGAATTCCAAATATCAATCTTTCATTGACAGCTCTCCATAGGAATGCTAATTAAGAACTAATTTTTTCACTGACCTCATTTTCACTATCTCCCGTAAAAGGTCACAGTACCTTAATTTGACTCTATTCCAGTTTTAAAAAATCAGATAAAGTGGACAATTAAAATAAATACTTGAGTATACATAAGTTGCAGCCTCAAAGATAAAATCAGATGCATTCCTTTGATACTAAGGTGAGTTTTGGGTTTACCATTTTTGCTAATTATCTAGTGACAAGCTTTGGTAAAATTGGCTATCTGTAACACTTGAAATGTTTTCCTAATCTTATAACAATTGACTATCAGTAAAATTGGCTATCGGTAACACTTGAAGCTAAATTTCCTCCAGCACAACTCAAGCATCAAGTAAGCACATCCATCATCCTAAGCAAACAACCCAAAAAAGCTATAAACCAAAAAGTACAATCCATGTAATAAAAAGAAAGAAGATTGTGTCTCATGGAATAAGTGAAGAAGCTAGATTTCCTCTTTCGATCTAAAACTACGACAACTTCTTGAACAACTCCAGCCATGGCTGCAAGAAAATAAAGAATTATGTTGAAGATTAAACTAAAGAATAAGGATATAAGTCTCATAGTAATGCATATTGAAAGATGTTGCAATGCAACAAAGTAGTCCAAGTTTATAATAATAGGTGAGTTAAAATGATGAAAGTTCATGTCATAGAAAAAGTGCATGAAAGATGATGACATTCAATGCCCAGAAACGAAAGGCAAAAACAATTGAAAAAAAAACAATGCTTACATGGAAACCTGCCTAACAACTATGATATTGCCAGTGTTAGGTGACATAAGTACCAGTTCCAACTCCTATGAAAACATTCAAGAGCAGAAAGTATTGTATTCATCAAGAACATAGAACACAACAGCAAGTCAACCATAAACAAATAAAACATTTAAAGCATTCCTTCAGACAATGTCTACTAACAAACCCTAAAAAAAATTAAATTATAACATTACATGGTTTAAACTGATGATGAATCACAATATAACAGCATTGGAGAGACCGTGTGATCTTCAATTCAGCATGTGCCTTCTCACCAAAAGAGTTGACAAAATCTTTGTATCTCTCATAAAGCACATGTACACTATGGAGAAAAACAAAAGTTGTTTTCACAAAATAATAAGCCAACACATTACATCTTAAAAAAATGGTGCATATACGACATTCCATTAGACAAAACCCATAATCCAGAAAGTAAATTTGAATGAAAAAAAAGAGGCATTCCATTACCTATATAGAACAATTTCAAGAAGTTAGCCCAACTCCCAACAATAGTCAAAACCAACAATCTAGCAATAACCTGATCAATTCAAAACAAAACGAAGTTGAAATCAGAAGAAAAACATACAATGAAGATATCAAATTGTAGTGTTAAACATCATGGGATAGAGTAAATGCAACCAACGACGACAAAACAATGATAAGATGAAACCAACATACCAAGAGAAACTTTTTGAGACCCCTTCCAAAAGGAAATCCACCATGGAATATGCACATATGGGATCTTTGGTGGAGTCCTAATCAAAATCAGAACACAAAAACTCAATCAACTAACAAAAAATAATGCTTAGATTCAGTTATTAACATTCACATTCATAGCAAAGACAAGCACGCAAAAATAGTGGTGACGAGAAGAGACGATGGCAGAAAAAACAGTGGTGGTGGCAAGATGAGACGGAATGGTATCGTTCTTCCCTAGATCTGAATCAGAATAAAGAGATAGAGAGAGAAGTTTAGGGTTGTTATTTTTTATGATTTTGGGGTTTTAGGGAAAAGAGAGAAGAGAAGACGACAGAGAGAAGAGGGAAGGAAAGAGAAAAGAGAAAAGAGAAAACGTGTGAGAGAGAAGAGAAAACGTGTGAGATGAAAAGTTAACTGAAAGTACAACAGATCATTGAAGTGATCAATGAGAAGAGAACAATTGGCATGAAGCAATTTTTATTTTGTTAATTACTGGAATAACCTTTAGTAAGAGAAAAAATATTTGCTTGGAAGGGCAAAAAGGTCAGTTTGGGCAACACTTTAGTATTGGGTAGATAGTTGAAATCTTGACTATATAGAACAACATTGAATCACAAAACACATTTAATCCTTAGTTAAATTATAGACATAAGTAGGACACATAAACAGACATAATCAAATACTATACTCCATCAAAATAAAAGTTGCTATGTATGGGTGGATACGAACTGTATTTCTACCAACTTTAAAACCGTCTTTGACTCAAATATTAAAAGTATTTAAAAATATATATTTTTTAGATAGTTGATTTTTTCTCTGGCGGGGAGAAAAGATCTTACGTTTACCACATTTCTCATAGTCATACTATGAGGCGAGTCTAACATATTATTAAATATGATTAGAAAGAATGCTGCAGAAGATTGGAAAAATAAGTTGAGTTGGAATGAAAAATAAGACAAGCAGGCAAATTTAGTAAAAAAACACGAATGAAGAAAAATACTTTAGGTATAAGAGAAAATTCTATTTGCAAGAGAATCACTGTCACTTACAAAAAAAAAAGTCATGTGAATCGTCATAAATATTTAATTGATACAGTTATTATTGAAGTGTCGCAGGTTATGTATCGTAAAATTTTAAAAAAAATTATAGTGTTTCCTGTCTGATAGACCAAGCCCCGATGTGTAATATAGGGGATATAAAGAGAGTGAATTCTTCTAGTGACAAAGTCTCTAGTGCAATGTGACGGGTCAGTCTACAAGATTAGCATTTTAATGTCCAAATTAGATAGATGTAGTTTACAGGAGTGATAACGAAAATATATCTATTATAGTGCATTAAAGAGCTTATATATGGAAAAGGGTTAAAACGGTTCCCACTTAATGTGGTGTGTAATGAACGGAGCCATCTGACCAGATCTGACGTTACCTGTCGCATTGGTACCTGAGATCAAATACCCGACTCTTCAGCGATGTTTCCTTATTCACTTGTCTTATGTGGCCACGCTCTGGATTATTCCCTTGTAATTAAGTCAACTTCACTAAGCCTTAGCCTGAAACAGTTGCCTCTGGGTCCTTGAAGTCACTACTGAAGCATTGATTGCATTAACATAAATTGGTCAACCTCGGGCCCACTCTTCTCTATCGCCTTCAATTTCATGGGTAGGTCTTTGGCTTAGAGAAGGGGAGCAGAAAGGTATGGTGAAGGGGAGTAGGTGGTCTTCGGAACTTGCATATTAAATACTTGCCTTGTAATCAAAATGTTTTGTAAATTGAGCGCTGCACGTGGCCCTAGGTTTGGAGGTAGGATTAACCTTTTAGAGTACTCGAGTATCGTGAGGATTAATCAGGGTCGTTGATAATGTTGGTAGGCTTCCCTAGATCATCTATTTTTTATCATGTGGTAACTGGCCAAGTAATTTATGAAGGTTCAAGGTAGATTTTGATCTTCTTTTCACCTTCGCCACCTATACGATTTAGAGATTTTTGTGTTGTTTCCTTTCACTTTTGATTCATGATCCACTACAATTATATATTATTTATTGTTCCGACATCTTTTATGGAGCTCGTGCAGCTTGAATCGTACACACATTGAGAGTTGCTTCTCTTTAAAGGTAACAATTTTTCCTTTTATTTCCTACATTTACATATCGTTTTCCAAGGTCCTTGTGAAGACAATTATGGAAGAATTGAAAGAAGATATCACTATCGAGGATGAAGGGATAGTTGTTGGTCTTGATTCCAGGGAAATTGCTAGGGGTTTTGTTTTCCCAATTATGCCTTTGACGAATCCAATTGAAGTAAGTAACTTCATGCAAGAAGGAAAGGCTCAAATTTACATCAGGCTGCAATGTCGTGTTTTTGGCTATGGCCCTATCAACAATTAATTAATGTGGTACTTGGAATATCACTCTCGTACTTATATTTATGATCGTTATTTTTTGTTGACTGTGAAACTATGATGAACCAAAGTAGTCACCAGGTTGCTCGGGAGACGGGAGACAAAAACCTTATGGTTGGATCAAGAGATGTGAGATTTCCATCTTTGTCTGTGAATGAGGTATGGGCCATGTTTTTATTAAGGTGAGACCTTCCTTACACTTTAGGGTGATCGCCCTGGAAGAGGACTTAAGGTTTGGCAATAAATACAAAAGATGTGTCATTCCCCTTCATGAATGCTTATCTTCTTATATAGATTTCTGACTTTTTTCAATGATTTTGAGGTGGGAGTTCTTAATCACCTAGGGGTTGCTCTTTCGCAACTGCATCCGATGAACGTAGCCTACATCAAGGTCTTCTAATACGGGTGTGAGTACAAGAAAAGTGTGTCAACTTTGACGCTAGTTTCCCATCTTTTCAATATTCTGCGTAACTCGACCGACTCTAAGCGAAGCCAAGGTTTACTTTCCTTCAAGAAGGGTAAAAAATGTTTGGTAAGGGAATGAAATACTTCTTTACTTTGTTTTGCAGTTCCAAATGAGGTCTTACAAGGAAATTATCCAAATATAGAGAATGCCCAAAACTAGTCATTCGCCTTCTAAAGTTATTACCTTGCCAGCTTCGGATGAGGTTCATACCTCAAACATGTTTCTTTAGCGCCTCTATCCTCTCTTATCTCAGTGTGTCTGTGATGAAAAAACCTAAAAATCCTTAACGGATTGTGGAGAGATTAGATGTACTATTGGTTGATAAGGGGAACTAGTATAATTGTTTGTGTCTCTTTTACATTTTTGCACTATTATTTTTATGCACTATCATTCGTAAGTTCATCACTTTATTCAAAAAAAAAAAAAAAAGAATAAGTACATTTGCAAAATCATGAAAAGTATTCTTAAAACCTAATTCAACCTCCTCTTAAGTTGCACTCTCATACCTATAGATTTGTGTTTTTTTATAGGATCAAAATAAGGGTTAAGTAAATTTTTCTCCCTATAAATATTTCAAATTTCATTTTTAGTCCTTATAAAAAAATGACATATTTTAGTCCCTACAAAAATTTTATGCATGCAGTTTTAGTCCCTGCTATTTTTGAAAATTTTGAAAACTATTTAATTACTCTTAAACTTTTAAATTTTTGAATAATTTTTTTCATACGGGTTTAGAATACTATAAATATTTCTTTACCAAATTATAGAATTTTTTAAAAATAGAAGAGTAACATATATATTTTTTAATTTCAAAAGATAATAATAAAAGTAATGTAAATTTCGACTTAAAAATTAAATTTTGATTTCTTTTTTTTTGAGAAAGTTTTTGTAGCGTCCTAAATAGGGGTGTGCAAAATATCCGGTTGTGATGTCCAAATCTATAACCAAATCTAAATCACTTTTAAATATCCGGATATAATTGAATGATTATTAACCGATTTAGTTATTAATAGTTTGATTATTCATTCATATAATTAAATGGTTATTAACCGGTTAAATTATTTTGGATTCGGTTATAATCTGGTTATTATCCAAATCTAAATATTTTAATTCTCAAAATATTTTTTTTTTTTTAAAAAATCGGAAAAAATTAATTTCAAAACTGGTTATATAATCCTAACCAAATTTATAACCAATTTTGATTAAAATGTGGTTATGGTTATAAATCCAAAGTATTTAAATGGTTTTAAAATGATTATGGTTTGATTTTTGAAAATAACTGACCATGCACACTCCTAGTCCTAAACATGTATGTATAATAATCATTCAAAAATACACATTGATATTAATTTAACAGTATGGACTAAAACTACACGCATAATAATTTTGTGGGGATTAAAATATGTCATTTTTTTAATAGGGAACACACATATTTAACTTTAAAATAATTATTAAACATAAGAATATATATATATATATATATATATATATATATATATATATATATATATATATATATATTGTATATGATTTTTAAAAAATTTAATTATAATATTTTAATTAATATTTCAAATTTCCTTTAGTATTTTAGGTAGGATTCATCATTGAAATATTCTAAAGGATTTTTTGCACGTCCGTACTGCATAACTAAAAAATGATCCATTTAAAAAAAAGAAATGAAAAGAAAGAGAAATGTTTTATGAGTTACAATAAGGTGTTGGAATTTTAAAATATGAATCATAATTTTTTTATATTTAGATTATAAAATTTGAAAAAATTCTTTAATTTTTAAAAAAATTGAAAATTTTGAAGTCTGAAAAATAAAAACTACCTACCGTTTTAGTAACGTTTGGACTTTAGAAAAAAATGAGTTATTTATTTTAGTCTAATAAATATTAAATAATTTGGAGAATTTTACCTGTTACCCAACCAAAATGTTGCTCTCATCTTTTTCATTAGTCACATGTAAAATATATTTGATAGGTCATATCAAAAATCCAATATACATTTTTACTGACAATTTCAATATGTGATTACATTTTAGATTTTTTCAAATATTCGGTGCAGAATAGTCTCAAATTGAAAATGCATGTAATGACAGTGGATAATAGTCTCAGATTAAAAATATATAAGGTGACTTGAACATATATAAGTGGGAGAACTCACTCACCTATCACCTTAAAATTTTAGGTGGAGAACTGGTGTGTCTTCTAAAAGGTGTGTTGCTCAAAGCGGCTAACAATAAATGGAATAAAATATATATGCACCAAATTTTTTGAAAAATTCTGTATACTTTTTATTAATAATTATTTTAAAAAATAATGTTTTTGCTATCTCGATATGTTTTGTAATTTTTTTAATTTTTAAAAAAACTTATATAAAATTATAGAATAATGCTATACATACATTCAATTCTTACACCAATACTTACACTTAATATTGTTCACTGTATAAATACTGTGAACATTATTTTTATTAATTAAAAAATATTTTTATGAACAGTGACATGTACTTGAACAATGAATACTGAATAGTGACAAAATTGATTAATAAGATATAAAAAATAGGTTAATGAAGTGATCAAGTTGATTAATAAACGTCAAAATATTGAAAATAACTCAATAGTAAAACAAAGTTGGTTAATGAAAAGTAAAAGTTGGTTAATAAAGTAATGAAGTTGGTTAATAAACGTACATGTATTAAACTAATTTTTAATAATAAAACAAAGTTGTTTAATGAAGTGTAAATTGTTGTTAATGAATTTATGAAGTTGGTTAATAAACATTCAAACATTAAAAAAAAAATTTAGTGGTAAAACAAAGTTGGTTAATAGAACCAATCGTTAGTTGGTCCAGTGGTGATTGGCGCTGGACTTGGTAGGGAGAACCACGGTTCGATCCCCCGCAACTACGATCGGGAGGGGGATGAAACCACTTGATGCCAGAACTCGCCCCCGAACGGGACTAAACCGGTGGTTTAAAGCAAAAAAAAAAGTTGGTTAATAGAATATAAAATATCGATTAATGAAGTTATGAAGTTGGTTAATGTCACAATTTTATATCAGAATTTTTAATCTAAAAAAATTTTTAAAAATAAAAAATTATTTATTATTATAATAATATTTTAGTCACTGTTCATAAATATATTTTTTAGTTAAAAAATACTATTCACCGTATAAATACGGTAAACAGCATTTAATTTAATGTAAGTATTAATGTAAAAATTGAGTGTATCAATAGCATTACTCAAAATTATTATTTGTTTTTAAATATTATATTTTTAAATCAAGTATTTAAAAATATTTGTACTGAAAGTATGATTTTATAGCAAATTTTTTTAATGTCTGATATAAAATCATACATTAAAAAGAATTTTAGATTGATTTTTTTAATAAAATTTAATAGAAATACACCGACAGTGTAAAGCAGTTTTACACCGTCACTAAAATCATAACTGTTAATTTTTATAAATGTTTGACTTTTTCTTTAAATCACAATAAAAATATTTTTTTTCAGGGTTGTGATGCACTGACCGTGTAAAATATTTTACACCGACTGTGCACTACTTTTAAACTCTTTTTAAAAACAGACATAAATCTATGTTTTTATATATATATTTTTTAAATTAGATAGAATCTCATAGATTTTATACTAGTTTTGTTTTTCAAAAAATCTAATATATATATTTTTTAAATTAGATAGAATCTCATAGATTTTATACTAGTTTTGTTTTTCAAAAAATCTAATATAAAAATTATAGATTTTAAACCGGTTTTAAAAAAGAAATCAATATTAAGCCTAGTATTAATTTGCAAAATATTAATTTCAAAATATTATAGTAAAAGTGCACTAATGAGAGGTGCTAAATACAATACAATGGGTGTCAGGTAAGATTTTCAACAATTTAGCATTGGTAAAATACTTTTTGGGGCCTTTGTTTCTTGGAACTGTAAGGAAATGCTATTGCTATTTGCATCACTTCTTTTTATAATACACCCTCGCAATTGATTAATCTTATTATATGCACTTTTTAAGGCTATTGAACCTCTTAATGCTATTAAATATATTTTAATAGTATATAATTGATTAATTTCTTACAACAATATTTCTTCTAACTATTTTTATTACTTAGATAAGTCAGATGTAGGGATGGCAGGTAGACCCAATCTCGGGGAGTCCACCTGCACCCGAATTCAAATCAACGAGTGAAAATTTAAGTTAGTTGATTTGGGTTTGGGTGCCATCCGATATTTCGGGTGCAGGTTTAGACAGTGTGAAACTCGCACTCGAAATCCAAAATCACACCCGCTTTTATATATATATATATATATATATATATATATATATATATATATATATATATATATATATATATATATATATATATATATATATATATATATATATATAATATAAATATTATATATTTATAGTCACAGTTTAACCATAAAAACTAATAGAGGCCTTATGTACTCATGTTTTAACCTACTAAATATTTTATGAGGCACTATTTAACTATATTTTAACTCTGAAAATTTTGAGATCCTATGCGGTACCCGTTTTGCACGTCCTCAAAAACGGCTATATATATATATTTGGTATAGGTGAAATAAAGGAAAAAGAAGTTGAGAGGAGAGAAGTTGAGAAGAAGTACTAAAAGTTGTTTGTTTGGTTTGAAAGAGAGAGATTGAATAGAGAGATAAATGTGTGGAATCCATTGCTTTTTCCAATCTTCTCAGCATAGCGAAGAAAGTGGGAAGAGGAGAGCATCTTCTCTAAATTGACACTACTACCCATTTTGTATCATGACTTTTTTTTGTTGCTATGTTTTATTATTTATTATAGTTGTTTTAATGAACAACTTTACTGAAAGTTTACATTACTGAAAGTGAAATGTAATTATTCATTCCTTAACTAATGACTAACAATTTACCAAATTGTTTAAAGTTAATAGCAAAATTTATTCTTCTCACTAATAAATGTTTTTACTAAATAATTAACAAAAATTTAACTTAAAAAAAGTATTAAATAAAGATAAGAATTTTAAAAATAAATCCACTAGTTAAGATATATTTAGAGATTCATTGACAAAATTAAAAAAAAAAATTAACAATGAAATTAATAAATTAATTTAATTTAATTAAGGGTATTTATGTCTTTACCATAAAATAAGACACTTCTTTCTCTTCTATTTCTCCTTTCTTTCTCTTATACCAAACAATATATCAAATCTACTCTATTTCTATTCTTTTTTTTTCTTTTCACACTCTTTCTCACTTATTTCTCTCTTCTCAACTTCTTTTCTCATCCAAACACACCCTTAATGAAACAAGGGAGTTAGATATTAGTTAGCTAAGAGACAAAGAATTTGAACCAACTTTCCCACCTTTAAAAAAGTGGCATGTCAAATAAGAATGTAAGCCTAAAATATTAAAATGAACTCATAAATAGCAAAAATCGCAATCTCATTTCCACACTAATACTAAAGATCATTTAACTCTTTAGCAAAATCCAACACAATGAAGTAAAGAGGAAACAACATTTTCTAATAGTATGCTATTATCATAATTTCCAACGAACTTCCCTTTTCTTCCCTTTCACTTAATTAATAGAATGAAAGAAGAAGGAACTATAGTTTTGACAAAGACTTTGCTAAGATTGATATTGAAGTAGCTTTTGAATGGAATATTTATTTTTATTATTATATTATGGGAAAGTTGAGTTGTCTTTTTCAGTTTTTTTTTTTATTTTTATTTGGGTATTATGTCTATTTCCAAATAGAAAACGATGAAAGAAGGAAATGGAAAAAGTCCAACAACCTATATAATTGGTCCCTTCCTACCAAGTCAGTAGCCGGCTACCTGTAAGAAGTGATCACTAAGTTAGGCATTGAGAATTCAAATTCTACCTAATTTCCTAATCAAAACACCTACTATATATTATATATCCAAAATTATTTTAATGAGATTTTATAAATATTATTTACATAATTCTTTTGTTTGATTTTGACCCTTATTTTATTTTTAGTTAATTTTTTTAATCTTTATAAAATTGATTGATATTGATTCAATAATATTTGACTTTAGTTTTTATATATTAATATTGGAAGACTAAAAGCAAATATATTATAATGATCAATTTTAATATAAATTAGTTTCGCAATGACTTAAAAAAGACCAAAAATAAAACAAAAAAAAATCAAAACTAAATATTTGCTAACCTAAATAAAAATAGTGATATATATATATATATATATATATATATATATATATATATATATATATATATATATATATATATATATATATATATATATATATATATATATATATATATATATATATATATATATATATATATGGCCAACTTCTCCCCAGCCATGTGTTCTAGCTTATAGTTTATAGTTATATTTTTTCTTTTTTTTTATCCTTATTATTTTAGTAAAAATCCACTTTTATCTTTTCTAATTTATTTTAATTTAAAATAAATTAATTATGCATTAAATATTTTTTATGACATTTTACATTTATAAGTTATTTGAAATTCTAATTTTATCAAACACTTCAATTAGCTTATTAACTATCAGTCTCAACTAGGGGTGGAAATAGGCCAGACCGGCCTACAGGGGCCTATAACCTAGTCTATATAAGGTCAGGCTTAGGCTTTTTTAAAAGCCTATTTAATAAAATAGGTCAGGCTTAGGCTATTAAAAAGCCTATGAAGTTTTATAGGTCGGCCTATATTTTCATATATATTAAAAATATGTTAAATAGATCGTCCTATATTTGCATGTATATTAGAAAAAAGGCTAAATAGGCAAACTTATATATGCATATATATATATATATATATATATATATATATATATATATATATATATATATATATATATATATATATATATATATGATTGTACCTGATCAGAAGGATCGTCAAGGCCTGCTCGGATGTTGGATCTTCGTGAAGTGAGAGGGGGGTGTACCTGCAAGGTACTCCGATGCCAAAGTGAGAAAAGGAGCAAAGGAGAGCAAGTACAAGCTAAAGGTTAGAAAGAAGTGAATACCTGACCCTCTAGTGAAAGAAGGTATTTATAGCCCCCAGCGCTGGGCCATGATCTCGCTAGTGGGCTGGAAATCCAGGCCCAACTAGGAGACTGCCAGGTTTCCTGGGCAGAAATTCCGGAGGTGCGTGAGTGCCCTCTGTCCTGGTTAACCGCTCCGAAGTTCACGGGAGACGCGGTCTTTTAGGAACCACGTGGACTCCGTATTATTCGGGGGGTGGGAATGAAGGAACCCTACGAGGAGAAGGAGTCCTCGGTGGAGAAGGTGCTCGCGGGGAGCACCTGTGCCGAGCGCCCAACGGCTCGCGGGGAGCGCTTGTGCCGGGCACAGTGTAGACGAGCGCTTGATTGCTTTTCATGGTCATGGAGTGGTTTGGGCCCCCAAGGTTAAGTGGGTCGAAAGTAGGTTGGGCCGAGTCTTGGTCCAGTCCAGAACAGGAGCCTCCCAAGTCGGAGTTCCGAGGAAGGAGCTTCGAGTTTTGCAACTGTCCGGTACGTGGTCCTCGTCTATTGATAAGGTTCGGGCGGCGTCGTTTGAGGGGGTAGTTGAGGGACCGCGCGTGAATACCACTCGCAGACATGACAAAGGGTAATGATTGCCTATGGGTAGATGGCGGTGCCTAGGGGAGGTTGTGTCAGCCGACGCGACCTTTATTCCCGGCATCTTTCCTATAAATGGGGCCAAACGCTCTCATTTGGGGTTTTTAGTGAATCGTTTGCGTGCTCGGCAGTCTCAGAGCGAATTTCCAGATTTTCTCTTCATCATCATCCCTTTGAGGATCCGCGTTCAAACCAGTGGCAATCATGTCAGAATCAGGTGCGTTTGTGTTTGTATGTTGATTCCAAATGTCTTTTTCCCGTTTTATAGAGGATTCTGAGGCGTATCTCTGTTGTTTTCGCTATCTAAGTCGGCAGGGATATTCAAAGGCCATCACCATCTCCTCGGGTTATTCAAGTGATGCCCGGGAGCGGTCAATAGTGTAGTTGGTTTTTTCCATTACTGCCCGGTGCCTTCGTAAGTTGGCTCGGTAAGCCCATAGATTAGGTCGGCGCCTTCATGTTATTACTTGGTTAATTCACAAACTTGGTCGGCATATTCAAGGGTTTCGTCAAGGCCGTTACATGGGCACCAGGTGTTCATGTTTGTTTAGTTTATGCTGTTTAATGGAGCGAGTCCTCGGCTGGTGCCCAAGAACATCCTCGAGTGGGGTTTGGCCGGGGGTTCCGCTGCTCTCTGCTCCACCCTTTCACTTGCGATATGGTGGAAGGGTGGATTTGATGATCAATCAAATTCATTATTTCCTTCTGCATGCAGGTGAATTCGGTTCGGAGTCCAGCTCGGGGTCTAGTTCGTGGGACAGTTCGAGGGCCTCGGGTGCAAGTAGCTCGGAGATCGAGGAGGCGGAAGTTGAAAGTACAGGCCTCCCTGCGATAGACGAGGGTGACGAGCAGGAAGGATCTTTGGAGGTCGACGAGGATGCCCCTTTAACCCCGCTTTTTGAGTACGACTGTGAAGTGGATCTTGACTGGGTAGCCGAGGAACCCAAACTCGAGGTGTCTCGGTACACCGAATCGTTGGTTAGGGCTTTCCGAGAAGTAAAGGTCCGAGGACCGAGTGACGAGCTGAACTTTCAGGTGGTGTGCCAGAGTGCGAACGAGCGAATCTGTTCTCACTTCCGTGGGGATAGTTTCGCCATGTATGACTATGTTTTCAGGGAGCTCGGGTTCCGTATTCCCTTTTCCAGCTTCCAAGTCTCTCTGCTGGCCGGTCTCAAGTTGGCCCCGTCCCAGCTTCATCCGAATGCCTTTGCTTTTATGCGGGCTTTCGAGATCGTGTGCGAATATCTGGATATTAGTGTTACGACCTCCCTGTTCCCCCGTTGTTTCAGAGTCCAACAAAAGACGGCGGACGGGCGTTTTAGCTGGGTCTCCTTCAAGAACGCCGACCGGAAACTTTTCAAAATGTACGTCGACTCGGTCAAGGATTTCAAAGACCGTTACTATATCGTTCGGTTGCACAGTCGGTCGACGTATACTTCTCTGTCGAAGATGGTGACAGTATGCCGGGAAGATGGTACCCCGGAGCGGGACGAGGATGGAAAGGTGATGACCCGTCTCTGCAGCATGTTTCCCTTTGTATGGTGGAAGAACCATTTTGATTTCCCTCCAAAGCACTATGCTTGCGAGGATGAGGATTTGGACGAATAGGATTCGGCGTCGTATGTTCGCCTCTGTCAATATGTGGACAGCTTTACCCTGAGTCGGTGGGTGACGAGGACAGGTGAACCGATCTACGACGACGAGGGGGTGGAGGTGGCCGAGACTCGGGCTATAAACACGAAGGCGCTTTTGTCGTGCAAGACGCCCGAAGATGTCAAGGCGCTGTTAGGTGGTCTTTTTGTCGTTTCTCTTTTGTTTTTGTTAACGCTCATTGCTAATTGTTTGTTTTGTTTTGACTTTCAGATGCTATGCCGCTGAAAGATGAGAAAGTCTTGAAGGTGGCGCAAGATGCGAAAAGACCTCGGGCGCTCAAGAATAAACATCGGGCAGCTGCGGTGGGCGAGCACTCTGGGTCGGCTGGTTCCCCGGTGGTGTTACCGGAGGGGGAGAGAACACCAAAAAGAACGCGCCGAACTGAGTCGCTTCGGGAGGATCAGTCGACCTTGTCTTCTGAGCGTGGATTCTTGCTCCCTCCCTGCTTCAAGGAGGGTCAGTTCTTCGAGAAACATCCTTTATCTGTCTCTCCGGATGAGGCTCGTCGAGTTGAGGAGATGTCCTCTTCTACCCGACTAAAGCAGCTTGCCAGCGACAGCGCTGCTGTGATGAGGATCGTTGGTATGGTTCAGGTGCTCGCACAGGGGGGCACTGTCTCTGCCGAAGCTCTAAAAAAGGCGGAGAATGATAAGAGGATCGCCGAGGAGGAAGCTGTTAGGCAAAAGACCCTTCGGGAGAAGATGAAGAAAAAGATGGAGGATGCTCTAAAGTAGAAGGATGAGGAGGTGGGTGCGGAGAAGAAAAAGGTCGCTGAGCTCGAGCAGGCCTGGCAGCCGACGGCGGAGGAGTCCTCGGATGTGGCTGTGCTGAAGTCCAGAGCCGAGTTTGTCGAGAAGATCGATGACTTGAAGCTCGAGCTTGCCGACATGGCCGAGGAGGGTTTCAAGTGTGCTGTTCAGCAGTTGCATTTTCTGAACCCGGGGTTGAAGATGGATGACATTGGGGTTTCGTCTAGGATCATGGACAGCCATCTTGTGCCCGGTACACCCGACGATGATTGAATTGTTTTGGGCCTGCGTGCCCGTGTTTCCCTGGCCTGCACGCCACTATTTTTCTTTTTGAATTTTTGGGGCTTTTGCCCGGGATATTTAGGGGTCTGCGCGCCCGCCTTGGTTTTGTAATTTTTGGATATCACCGGCCAATTTGGTCGGGCTTTAATTACCCTTTCGTATTTTATGTTTTGATATTTTCTGTGTTTAAAATGTTTGTCGCTGCAGGGGACATGTGTTCGGGTTACATTGTGTAATCCGGGCGTGTGGTATCATACTTAGAATTATTTTGTTTTTAGATTGTGCTCGACCTAGATTGTCTTTCGGGCGTGCGGGGTACGTCCCGGGTGCGCAGAGGAGGTGTGCGCTATAAGCGAGCGCGAGACGGCGGTTGGGGCTAAGTGCTCGCGGCGTGAACGGTCCCCGTCCCATTGCGAGCTGGGGTTCTACCATGCAGGTACTACCACGGTGGGTCTAGGTGTAGGGTCCCCCGTGTAATCGGCTCCCCTCCACGGCTAGGGGTTCCGACTGACGTTGTCGTGGGGTGTTCGCGTTCGTACCATGACGCGAGCCCGTGCCCGGTTGTCCTCCCGTGTTGGGGATGGATGTTCGGGAAGCATTAGCTTGTTTTTAGCTGTAATAGCGTCTGAGCTTTTTTGCATTCCAAGGTCGAGCAAGTTTTTCCCCGAGGAAGTTCTCGAGGTAATAGGCGCCATTCTCGGTTTTATCGTAAACTCGGTATGGGCCTTCCTAGTTTTGGGCGAGTTTGCCCTCGCGTGAGTCCTTCATGTTTCTGCGGAGCACTAGGGTTCCGACTTCGAACTCGCATTTGATAACTTTGGCGTTGTGGCGCAGAGCTATCTGTTGTTTTAATTTGGCTTCTCAGAGTGAAGACCCTGCTCGGATCTCTTCGACCATGTCGAGTTCTTCCCTCATAGCTTCATCGTTAAGCTCTTCCTCGAGAGGTGACTCGGTCCGCCGAGAAGGTTCTCGGATTTCCACGGGGATCACGGCCTCCGTGCCGTAGGTCAGTCTAAACAGGGTTTCACCTGTGCTCGAATGAGGCGTTGTTCTATACGCCCAGAGTACGCTGTGCAATTCCTCGACCCAGGCTTTCTTGGATTCGCCGAGCCTTCTTTTTAATCCTCGGAGGATGACTCTGTTAGCTTCTTCGGCTTGTCCGTTTGTTTAGGGGTGTTCCACCGACGTGAAATGCTGTTTGGTGCCGAGCTTGGCTACGAATTATTGGAACTTTCTATCAGTGAATTGAGTGCCATTGTCGGTTATTATCGCTTGTGGGACTCTGAACCGAGCGAGTACGTTTCGCTTGTAAAAGCGGAGTACGTTTTGGGCTGTGATTTTGGCGAGCGCTTCAGCTTCTATCCATTTGGTAAAGTAGTCCACGGCGACCACCACATATTTGTTTTGGTAGGATCCGACCGGGAATGGTCCGAGGAGATCCATTCCCCAGGTGGAGAAGGGCCAGGGTGAAGATAGAGACTTGAGCTCGTTTGGGGAGCTAGGTGCATGTCGGCGTGACGTTGACATTTATCGCATTTCTAGACATGCTCCTTGGCGTCTTGCTGCATGGTCGGCCAATAATACCCGGCCCTAAGGGCCTTCCTTGCCAATGATCGGCCGCCGAGGTGTTGGCCGCTGATCCCCTCGTGAAGCTCCTGCAGTATCTCGAGTGCCTGTGAAGCGTCGACACATTTGAGGAGGGGGATAGAGAATCCTCGTCGGTACAACTTGTTCTCGACGATGGCGTACATGCAGGCCCGCCTTTTTATCATCGAAGCCTCCTTCTTGTCGGTCGGTAGTTCGTCCTTCGTAAGGAAGTTGTATACAAGGGTCATCCAGCAATGGTCGTCGCTTATGGCGAGGACCGGTAGGTGGGATGTGCTTTTATCTACGCTCGGCCTTGATAGGTTTTCCTGGATTACTGATTTGTTTCCGCCTTTCTTCCTCATGCTCGCGAGTTTGGATAAGACGTCTGCTCTGGAATTGTGTTCCCGAGGGATATGCTCGACCTCTGTCCTCGCAAAGTTTTTCATCTTATCTTTGACGAGCGCGAGATATTCGATGAGCACGTCTTTTTTGGCTTGGTAGTCACCGTTGACCTGGGATGCGACGAGTTGGGAGTCGGTGTAGATCTTCACCTCCCGAGCGCTTACATCTTCAGCCAGCCGTAGGCCCACTAGGAAGGCTTCGTATTCGGCTTGGTTGTTCGACGTGGGGAAAGATAAAACTAAGGATACTTCGATGATAAGTCCTTCGTCGTTTTCTAGAATAATGCCGGCCCCGCTCTCCGAGCTGCTGGACGCGCCATCGACGTATATGGTCCATTTATTCTTGACAGGAGGGGGGAAGGTGGCGATTGAAGTCATTTCAGCGACGAAGTCGGCAAGTTCCTGAGCTTTCAATGCTTTCCTGCTTTCGTACTGGATATCGAATTCGGATAGTTCAAGGGACCATTTTAGCATTCTCCCGGCCATATCTGGTCGGCTGAGAAGTTGTTTGATGGGTTGGTCGGTTCGAACGATGACGGTATGGGCGAGGAAGTAGTATCTTAGTCTTCTGGCGGTCGTTATAAGCGCCAGTGCGACCTTCTCGATTTGTTGGTATCGTACCTCGGGTCCCTGCAAGGCTTTGCTGGTGAAGTACACGGGTTTTTGCCCGTCTTCGGCTTCTCGGATCAGGGCCGCGCTGACCGCTTCGTGGGAGACGGCCAGGTAAAGGTAGAGAACCTCGTCGTTATCCGGTCGGGAGAGGACGGGCGGCTTTGAGAGGACTTGTTTGAGGTGGGATAACGCTTGCTCACACTCCTCGGACCATTCGAAGGCTGCTTCCTTGCGTAGTAATTTGAAGAATGGGAGAGCGTGTTGGGCGGATTTCGCGACGAAGCGGGAGAGTGCCGTGAGCATCCCGTTTAGGACTTGGATGGATTTCTTATTGTTAGGAGTGGGGAATTTCGAGAATGCTCGGCATTTGTCTGGGTTGGCCTCTATTCCTCTTTCGGTTAGGTAAAAACCGAGGAACTTGCCCGCCCGGACGCCGAAGGTGCACTTTTCTGGATTGAAACGCATCTTGCAGGACCTGGCTTGTTCGAAAACTCGCTCGAGATGCGTGGTGTGGTCGGTGTCCTCTCGAGATTTGACGATCATGTCGTCCATGTATACCTCGAGGGTGTCATCGATCTCTCCTCGGAACATCTTGTTCATCATCCGTTGGTAAGTGGCTCTGGCGTTCTTGAGTCCGAAGGGCATTACGTTGTAGTAGTAATTGCCCGACTCAGTCATGAATGTCGTGCACTACTTATCGCTCCTCGCCATGGGAATTTGGTTGTAACCTGAATAAGCATCCATAAAAGATAGTAGTTTATAGCCGGCCGAATTGTCGACCAGCCTGTCAATGTTAGGCAATGGATAGGCATCTTTGGGACATGCCCGATTAACATCAGTATAATCAACACACATTCTCCATTTTCCATTAGATTTTTTTAACTAGTACAACGTTTGAGAGCCAAGTTGAATACTTGGCCTCGGAAATAAAATTTGCCTCTAGGAGCCAACGTTTGAGAGCCAAGGAGAATACTTGGCCTCGGCAGCCTCCGCTTTCTCGGGAGACTGCCGACGCCTACGTTGAACTACTGCTCTTGCGGCTGGGTCAATGGAGAGGGTGTGGCAGGCGACCTCAGGGTCGAGTCCGGGCATCTCAACTGCGCTCCAGGAGAACAAGTCGGCGTTGGCCTGAAGGCAGGCCACGAGTTGTCTCTTCGGGAGGTCCGGGATGTCTTTGTCGATCTTCACTGCTTTGTCGGGGTTGTCGCCTAGCGGGACGAGCTTGAAGTCCCCGTCCGGGATGGGTCGGACGGGGTGAGTCGTCTTCGGCTGCAGCTCTTCAGCATCCTTCATCTCTTCTTCAATGAACCGAGCGTCGAGGTCGACTGAACTGACGTTTGTCGATGGTTGCTAGTCTCCTCGAGGAGGCTTGTCTTCGGCCCTTGGTTTTTTGTTGGAGCTGGAGGGGGTGATTAGCTGCAACCCCTTCATCGATGCGTCGAATATCCTTCTGTCTGCTTCGATGTCGGCGTTGATGGTGGCCACTCGTCCCCTCTTGTGTAGAACTTCATTTTCAGGTGTACGGTCGAGGGGACAGCAGTGAGTTCGGCCAGAGTTGGCCGGCCGATGATGCAGTTGTAGAGGGTTTTGCAGTCGATCACCAGAAACCTTGTGTTGACATGTCTGGAAGCATCGCCTTCCCCGAAGGTGACGATCACCTCGACGTAACCCCATGGTTTGGTGGTCGTCCCGTTGAACCCCTGGAGGTCGGAACCCACGTATGGAGTGAGGTGCGAGTTGTCCAGCTGGAGGGTCTGAAAGAGGTGGGAATACATGATGTCGACCGAGCTTCCCTCGTCGACCAAGATCCGGCGGACGTCGAAATTTGCCATCCTTGCTCGCACGAGCAGGGGAATTGTGGCATTCGGAGCCCCGCCGGGCAACTCTAACAGATAGAAGGTGATGGGGTCTGATTTCCCCTTGAATTTCTGCAGGGTCGGGCCGAGGTCTGAATTGGGGCTGATTAATTCATGTAACTTCCTCTTCACCGAGCTGATCGTGAGGGAACCGGGATCCCCGCCATTAGATATTACCATCGCGGTCGGGAACCCTTCCCAGGTGCTAAGGGCGGACGTTACTCCAACTGAGGATATGAAGTCCTCTAGTCGAGTGACGGAGAGAGCTACTTGTAGTGGCCTACCATCTAATGAGTTACCCTCGTCAGAGTTCCGTGAGTCGTCTCTCCTGCAGGGGTCTCCTTTCTTTGTGTACTTCGAAAGGCGACCTTCTTTAATCAGCGTCTCAATGGCATCTTTGAGATGTATGCATTCGTCGGTCAGATGCCCGTGGCTCTTGTGATACTTGCAGTATTTGGACTTGTCAGTCCCCGGACTAGTGGGATTCGATTTCGGGGGCCTGATGTTAGATTTCTTGAAGTCGATGCTTTTGCACTCGGCCAAGATCTTCTCGCGGGAGGCGTTCAGAGGGGTGTAGTCGTTGAATCGGCCGGCTGGCCCTCTGCGTTCTTTCCCGTCGTGGGACCTGTCGTCCTTCTTTTTCTCATGTCCGCGGCGTGAAACCGAGTAATCTTGGCTCGAGCTCCGAGCAGCATCATTCCCTCTAGAGGCTTTAATTGCAGCCGCTTCGCCTTCTTCGAAAGCGATGAATGCCTGGGCTCTTCGGAGGAGGGCGTTCATGGAGCGTACTTTCTCGATCTTTATAGCCTTCTTGAATTCGCTTCCGGGGAGGAGTCCTCGCTCCAGGAGGTATCTCTTTATATAGTCAGTCGTTTGTACCTGGACGGCCTGTTTGTTGAACCTGTCGAGGTAATCTCGGAGAGGTTCGTTGGTACCTTGGAACACAGCCTCGAGGTTTGCTTCAGACTTCGGCTGTCGACGGGAAGCAGTAAAATGGCTCAAGAAGAGTTCTTTGAGTTCGGTCCAGGAATGGATGGAGTTGGGAGGGAGATTCCTGTACCAGGTCATCGCTCCTTTCCTGAGTGTGGTCGGAAAGATGCGGCATTTGATGGATCCGTGGACGACGTGATACTCCATGACGGCTTCAATGTTTCAAATGTGATCGTCGGGGTCAGTAGTTCCGTCGTATGGATCCAAGGTCGGGGGTTTTTCCATCCCGTGCGGAAGACAAACTCTTTGGATGCTTTCGGACAAGGGGTTGCGGAAGTCTTCCTCGTCGCTCGCGCTTGGAGAGATTGAGCGCTTGTTTCGCCGGGGATTTACCAGTGTTTTTCCTGGATTCTTGCGGTCGTCCCTGGCTGGGGAACGTTCGCGGGGTTTCAGTGCAGCCTTGGAGAGGCCCCGGTCCTCTTGTTCGGGGGAAAGGCTCCCGGTTTCCTCGACCCCGGGTCTCTGATTTCTCTAGCTCTTTCGTGGTGGAGAGCGAGAATAGGATCTTCGACGGCGAGACCTTTTAGTCGGGAAGCGCGAAGAAGATGGGGAACGTCGACGGGTCCTCCTCGGGGGAGAGCGCGAGGAAGAGTAGGAGCACGACCGATAGCGTCTCCGCGGGGGGGGGGGGGGGGGGGAACGATATCGTCGCCTCCTCTCCAGCTTGTCAATCCGGTCGCCCTGAAGTCGGATGAGGCGGTTGGTCTGCTGCAGTTCTTTGAGCAAGAGGAGGGTCGTGGTGTCGGCTTCCTCGCGGGCGCCGACTTGTTCCTGGTCCTCCTCGTACTGGGTCCTTCGCCTCTCAGATGAGTGGGTGAAAGAGGAGGCAGGTTGCCCGTCTCTGGCGCCAGTCTCGTTATGGATTTGAGCCAGCTCTTGTCCGTTTTGGGGTGGAGGCTGCTCGTTCCGGTTGTTCTGAACATGCTCGCTCCGGTTGTTTTGAGCTTGCTCGTTCCGATTGTTATGAGCGTGCTCAGTCCTGCTGGGTTGGGAGAGTTCATGTCTTGGTCTTCCCTGAGCGTCAGCAGTGGGTTGTGGTCCTTCCCTTCGATGTCGATTCTGCCCCTCGGTAGTAGTGTAACACCCCGAAATCTATCTAATGTTTATTTAATAAAATTAGAGTAAATTTCAAATTTTCAACAACTTTAGGATATTACAATTCCACTTAACACAAAACCTGTCATTTGCATATTTGCAAGGATGATACATAGCACGCACTCAATCATATTATAATTCACAACCTGTATAGCCTCAAACTCAAATAAAATTTTAATTAAAATACTCGCAGCGGATTATTCAACGTAATTCAAGTATCAACATAAACTCCGAACATCATAGCATCTTTTTATAATAGACAACTTAAATCAAAACAACTTCTCAAGATAACAACTTGAGTTCAACTTTAAAGGAAATAACAACGTAATTCAAACAAGCGTTCAATCCCCCCGAGTGCTACGTATCAGAGCGACGACACCAATAAGCTACTAAGTCTTTACTCCTCGCTACCTGCACGTTACCAATATAAAGGCAACGGCGAACAAATAAAGGGTGAGATATCGAAAAGTATAAGCAAAAGTATGATAATTGATATATTAGACACAGAATCATACAATATTCACCACCTTCGGAAACAACCACAATGCAATAGTCAACCAAGCAACATAGCAATAACAACAACGTCAAAATGCGACTCAACATGAAACTCGACTATGCAAATGCATGTGGATCCATCGGAGTAAAACTCCCAACTTAATCATATGCCAGGTTATCGAGGCATTCCAACAACTTTAACAGGGTGCCATCAAGGCCAACTTAAACAATGCCATCAAGGCCAACTTAATCAATGCAATGTTATGCAAAGTTATGGATGACATCAATTCAACAATATCACAACACAATCCGAACAACAACAACTTAAACAACAACTTAAACCGCAAATTAAACAACGTTTAACTTTGGCTATTTAAGCCTACAACGAAAACTTGTCCAAATTCAAGACAAAACCAACTTATTTTGGCTGTACCTGCAATTCACGAAAATCGATATAATGTTCGACAAAAGCAACCATCCACAATTACCTATAAATATATATACTAACTACCCCGACAATTTCGGTTAATTTCAGACAACTAATTTTTACCGCTTAAATTACTAATTCGGCTAATTCGGCATTATTTCTATCCCCTGCTATTACTACCAATAATTAGCTATTTAATACTATGGGTATTATACTAATATCATCCATTATAAGGATAGAATTTATTAGAAATTGATAATATAGCAATTAGTGAGTCACTTATTTTGTTGTCTGGACGACTGGGAGTATTTGCAACTATTTTTAAGGATTCTATCTCTATTATTATAAAACAATGTCATGATTATAATCTAGTAAAACTACCTACTAACAACCATGTGCAATTGGTGATAGAACTTCTATCTACCCCATGACATACACATAAAATATAATGATTAGAAAACTATGACTCAACCGGAACTTCACCAATTCAACCCTTTTCTTCTTTTCCTTTTTTTTTTTGATACTGCACGCACACATATATCAACAACACAATGTCACAACAGCAACATGAACAATTATTATTCAGCATGATTTTATCAATAGCAGCTACACGTTTATCCGAATCAAATACCACAAATTCAACACAGACGGTATAAATTCATATAACTCCAATCCTACATATCAATCATCATATTCCCAGTTATAAAATTCGAACCCCACCCTTACCTGATTGGATTGAAGGTAGCTCAAATTTCTCGATCGAATTTTGCCCCGGTTCCGGTTGGAGTTTCTCACGGTGGCAATTCTTCTCAAACCCTTGTTTTCCTCTTTTTCCCCAAATCTCACGTTCTGGTTTTTCTTTTCCTTGTTTTGTTACTAGTAACTACTACTACTACTTATTATTTATTTTATTATATGTTCTAACTATTCTAATGGGCCTAACAATTAAAACCTCTATTTTGCTACTTGCCACACACAATTCAACCCAACTATTTTAATTAATAAACTCCCCTTTTACTTAGTGTCTCATATTTTCTGCTCTAATCTTAATTACTCGGAAAATTCTCAAAACGTTAAAATTTATTCTAATAATATTTCTAATACTAAAAATATTAAAATCCTCGACTAACTATCACTCCGCTATCCCGAACTAATACCGACTAAATCGTCCCAAAATACAGAAATTCCACTAAACACTCCAAACGTCTAAATTAAGCGAATAATCGAATTTCCGGACGTTACAACTCTCCCCCACTTAGAATATTTTCGTCCTCGAAAATCTATGCGACATCACCATACTTAACTTTGCTTCCACACTTTACTTCTCCGATTCCAAATTCTCGTTTTTGCTACCCTTTGGTCACTACTCCTCAACACTCAACCATACTAACTCCTTACATGCCAATTAATTTATACTAATAACAACAACCCAAAAACGGATAGAACAAGCATCAAACGTAGCTATTAAAGGAGTATTACTAACGAAACATTACCTCTAACGTGATCGTCCTCACGATCAGTCTGACTTCCCGCCAACGCGAACACTTTTCCACCAGGTTGCGTCTTATTTGGTTTCGGACACTGACTACCAATATGACCCTCTTCACCGCAGTTAAAACAAACCATTTCCTTATGCTTACAATCTGACATAGCATGTCCCATCTTACCACAACGGAAACATTTCTTCACCTCAATGTTGCACGCGTTACTCTTATGACCAGGTTTCCCGCAATTGAAACAAACAACTCTGGCAGGAGCTTCTCCCCCACTTGTTCTCTTGCCATCAACCACATCTGCGTTACCCTTTCTAACTGGAGCATCATAAGGTGTACTACGGTTCTGCTTGCCTCTCCTATCCTTGACAATTTTGTAATGTGCATTATGATCTTCTTCATAAATCCTGCAACTATCAACCAAATTAGGAAAGATACGAATCTTCTGATACCCAACAGCTTTCTTGATCTCAGAGCGCAATCCGTTCTCAAACTTGATGCACTTTGAAAACTCAGCACCTGCTCCGTCATAATATGGGTAGAACTTAGCCAACTCAGTGAACTTTGCAGCATACTCTGTCACTGACATATTTCCCTGTTTCAGCTCTAGGAACTCAATCTCCTTCTTACCCCGAACATCTTCAGGATAATACTTCCTCAGAAACTCCCTACGGAAAACAATCCAAGTGATCTCTTCACCAGCAACTTCCAATCTCTGGCGAGTCTCTAGCCACCAATCATCAGCTTCGACTGCCAGCATATGAGTTCCATACCGAACCTTCTGTGCCTGAGTGCAGTCCATCACACGGAAGATCCTCTCAATCTCCTTCAACCACTCCAATGCGCCATCAGGGTCATGCTTGCCTTTGAAGACCGGCGGATTCTCCCTCTGGAAGGTTGCTAAACTACGAGATCCAGCATTCTCATCAGCATTTGGATGATTCGCCAAAGCCTGAGCCATAGCCTCCAAAGCAGCAGCAATCGCAGCATCGTTTCTACCAGCCATCTCAACTAAGCACTACAACATAAACAACAATTAGATAAAAGTAATTAACAATACTGAATTGTTAACTAACTAGGACTCGACAACTGGCCGGACGGACCGAACTGCTCTGATACCACTAATGTAACACCCCGAAATCTATCTAATGTTTATTTAATAAAATTAGAGTAAATTTCAAATTTTCAACAACTTTAGGATATTACAATTCCACTTAACACAAAACCTGTCATTTGCATATTTGCAAGGATGATACATAGCACGCACTCAATCATATTATAATTCACAACCTGTATAGCCTCAAACTCAAATAAAATTTTAATTAAAATACTCGCAGCGGATTATTCAACGTAATTCAAGTATCAACATAAACTCCGAACATCATAGCATCTTTTTATAATAGACAACTTAAATCAAAACAACTTCTCAAGATAACAACTTGAGTTCAACTTTAAAGGAAATAACAACGTAATTCAAACAAGCGTTCAATCCCCCCGAGTGCTACGTATCAGAGCGACGACACCAATAAGCTACTAAGTCTTTACTCCTCGCTACCTGCACGTTACCAATATAAAGGCAACGGCGAACAAATAAAGGGTGAGATATCGAAAAGTATAAGCAAAAGTATGATAATTGATATATTAGACACAGAATCATACAATATTCACCACCTTCGGAAACAACCACAATGCAATAGTCAACCAAGCAACATAGCAATAACAACAACGTCAAAATGCGACTCAACATGAAACTCGACTATGCAAATGCATGTGGATCCATCGGAGTAAAACTCCCAACTTAATCATATGCCAGGTTATCGAGGCATTCCAACAACTTTAACAGGGTGCCATCAAGGCCAACTTAAACAATGCCATCAAGGCCAACTTAATCAATGCAATGTTATGCAAAGTTATGGATGACATCAATTCAACAATATCACAACACAATCCGAACAACAACAACTTAAACAACAACTTAAACCGCAAATTAAACAACGTTTAACTTTGGCTATTTAAGCCTACAACGAAAACTTGTCCAAATTCAAGACAAAACCAACTTATTTTGGCTGTACCTGCAATTCACGAAAATCGATATAATGTTCGACAAAAGCAACCATCCACAATTACCTATAAATATATATACTAACTACCCCGACAATTTCGGTTAATTTCAGACAACTAATTTTTACCGCTTAAATTACTAATTCGGCTAATTCGGCATTATTTCTATCCCCTGCTATTACTACCAATAATTAGCTATTTAATACTATGGGTATTATACTAATATCATCCATTATAAGGATAGAATTTATTAGAAATTGATAATATAGCAATTAGTGAGTCACTTATTTTGTTGTCTGGACGACTGGGAGTATTTGCAACTATTTTTAAGGATTCTATCTCTATTATTATAAAACAATGTCATGATTATAATCTAGTAAAACTACCTACTAACAACCATGTGCAATTGGTGATAGAACTTCTATCTACCCCATGACATACACATAAAATATAATGATTAGAAAACTATGACTCAACCGGAACTTCACCAATTCAACCCTTTTCTTCTTTTCCTTTTTTTTTTTGATACTGCACGCACACATATATCAACAACACAATGTCACAACAGCAACATGAACAATTATTATTCAGCATGATTTTATCAATAGCAGCTACACGTTTATCCGAATCAAATACCACAAATTCAACACAGACGGTATAAATTCATATAACTCCAATCCTACATATCAATCATCATATTCCCAGTTATAAAATTCGAACCCCACCCTTACCTGATTGGATTGAAGGTAGCTCAAATTTCTCGATCGAATTTTGCCCCGGTTCCGGTTGGAGTTTCTCACGGTGGCAATTCTTCTCAAACCCTTGTTTTCCTCTTTTTCCCCAAATCTCACGTTCTGGTTTTTCTTTTCCTTGTTTTGTTACTAGTAACTACTACTACTACTTATTATTTATTTTATTATATGTTCTAACTATTCTAATGGGCCTAACAATTAAAACCTCTATTTTGCTACTTGCCACACACAATTCAACCCAACTATTTTAATTAATAAACTCCCCTTTTACTTAGTGTCTCATATTTTCTGCTCTAATCTTAATTACTCGGAAAATTCTCAAAACGTTAAAATTTATTCTAATAATATTTCTAATACTAAAAATATTAAAATCCTCGACTAACTATCACTCCGCTATCCCGAACTAATACCGACTAAATCGTCCCAAAATACAGAAATTCCACTAAACACTCCAAACGTCTAAATTAAGCGAATAATCGAATTTCCGGACGTTACAAGTAGCAGCGTTGATGAGGGGATCGAGTTGAAAAGGATCAGGATTCTGGTTGGTGTTGCCGACCATGACGATCTTAAGATGAGTTAACTTTGATCTCTGTTTTTTAAAGACGGGGAAGCTTGTTTCCCACAGACGGCGCCACTGATCGTACTTGATCAGAAGGATCGTCAAGGCCTGCTCGGATGTTGGATCTTCGTGAAGTGAGAGGGGGGGTGTACCTGCAAGGTACTCCGATGCCAAAGTGAGAAGAGGAGCAAAGGAGAGCAAGTACAAGCTAAAGGTTAGAAAGAAGTGAATACCTGACCCTCTAGTGAAAAAGGGTATTTATAGCCCCCAGCGCTGGGCCATGATCTCGCTAGTGGGCTGGAAATCCAGGTCCAACTAGGAGACTGCCAGGTTTCCTGGGCGGAAATTCCGGAGGTGCGTGAGTGTCCTCTGTCCTGGTTAACCGCTCCGAAGTTCACGGGGGACGCGGTCTTTTAGGAACCACGTGGACTCCGTATTATTCGGGGGGGTTGGGAATGAAGGAACCCTAGGAGGAGAAGGAGTCCTCCGTGGAGAAGGTGCTCGTAGGGAGCACATGTGCCGAGCGCCTAACGGCTCGCGGGGAGCGCTTGTGCCGGACACGGTGTAGACGAGCACTTGATTGCTTTTCATGGTCATGGAGTGGTTTGGGCCCCCAAGGTTAAGTGGGCCGAAAGTAGGTTGGGCCGAGTCTTGGCCCAGTCCAGAACAATATATATATATATATATATATATATATATATATATATATATATATATATATATATATATATATATATATATATATATGAGACGACTTATAAGATTTCTTAAATAATTTGGATTAATTGAAAACCATAATGAAAAATAGGCTTTAAAATAGGTTTTCAGGCCAGACCAGGCTTTTAAAAAGACCAGACCAGACCAAAAAAGAGAGTCTATTATAAGCCACATGCCAGACTCAGGTCTTTCAAGTTTATCGTAGGCCAAACTCAGGCCTTATAAAGCCTAGCCTAGCCTAATATATTTCCACCTCTAGTCTCAACCATCATTCATAAGTTATCAATCATCAGCTATAAACTTTTAGCTAGCTTATCAGCTAACTGCTTTTTTTACCAAAAAGATCCTAACACTAATAAGTTTTATTTGATTTGAGAGATCATTGTAAATTAAAAATTGATGGTATAATGATAATATTTATTTATATTTATGTATTAATTTAGATAAATATTAATATTTACAAATTAATAATTAGAAAATATCAAGTATAAATATTTTATTTTTTACTAATAAACAAGTACTATATATATATATATATATATATATATATATATATATATATATATATATATATATATATATATATATATATATATATATATATATATATATATATATATATATATATATATATATATATATATATATATATATATATATATATATATATATATATATATATATATATATATATATATATATATATATATTCTTGGGTATATATTATTTATCTCAATTAGTCACATCTTCATGACGTATAAAATGGAAAGTTGCTTGACTTTGCTGTATCTTTAGGCTAATAGAATTGTCAACCTTCTTTAATTAGTTCCACAAGCATGATAGAAAACAAATTAAAATTTTATCAAATATGGGTCATGTCATGTGCATAACTTCTATCCATTTTTCTACGATCTGTTTAGATAAGTGTTTCCTTCTAAGGTGGATAAAGGGAGGCCATAGTTGGCATAAGTGTTTGAAATTAGTTATATATTAAGACTATTTTATTTCGTAGGTGTATTGATTGTGTGCGATGACATGCAACATTTTGAATCAAATAATTGATGTTATGCGTATAAAAGTATATCTTGACTAATCAGTACATTCATTAGAAAGAATTAAAAAACATTATTGGATATAAAGAAAAGAAAATTCACGTGCTTCTCAATGATTGTTGAGAATTAATTAGAGACCAAATGTTTGTAAATACTTGTTTGAATTCTTTTTCTTTATTTATATAAATAATGTTACTCCATGAATTTAAATATGAGTGAATGACAAAATAATTCATTTCATAATCATGAGAATCCTAATTGATTGTCACCATATATATATATATATATATATATATATATATATATATATATATATATATATATATATATATATATATATATATATATATATATATATATATATATATATATATATATATATATATATATATATATATATATATATATGAGGAGGGATCAAATTACACCCGAAGAGTTACACCACGAGTTACACTTGTTCAATAACTACATCTCGAATTAATATTTTTTAAATTCAACCGTTGGATTGAAACATAATATCATATGGATCTTACCTATAAAGTTTGAGCTTAATCTATAATGATTTACTATGTCATTGAATCACATCAAAATTAACGTTATATGAAAGCTCATTTTGACGTTAATCTTTGGATATCTTGATGATATAGTAAATCATTATAGATCAAGCTCAAAATTTATAGGTATGATCTATATGATATTATGTTTCAATCCAACGGTTGAATTTAAAAAATATTAATTCGAGATGTAGTTATTGAACGAGTGTAACTCGTGGTGTAACTCTTCGGGTGTAATTTGATCCCTCCTCTCTCTCTCTCTCTCTCTCTCTCTATATATATATATATATATATATATATATATATATATATATATATATATATATATATATATATATATATATATATATATATATATATATATATATATATATATATATATATATATATATATATATATATATATATATATATATATATATATATATATACTAGTAGAAGACCCGTGCGTCCGCACGGGTAATTTAAATCTTAAGATGAACAATATATTATAAACGCATAAAAAAAATTATAAAAATTCTAATGAAAAATATTAAATTAAGATTCATAAAACATTATATAGATGTAATGAATCTATATATATAGTAGCTATGTAAAAAAATAACATGTAAATGGAATAGTCATTCATATAAATAATAATTCAATAAGATTAGGTTGTTGGTGATATACCATTGTTATTATAAAATTATTAATAACTAAAAATATTTAAAAAGAAATATTTATCAAACCACCAACATGGTAAATTCTAACCATATTAATTATCTTCAAAACCAGTGTTTATCCTACCATTTATGATAAAAACATTGATAAGTTCATTCATCTTATTTTCTATTTTAAATTGACCCGTTCATTTCTCTCCAAAGAACAATCTCTTGCAAGAAAGAATATAATACAATGAACATGAGTTTCTTGACCTGCTGTCCAAATAAAAATGAAATAAGATACAAAAGTTATTTTTAACTGTTTAAGATAACAAAAAAATAAATATGAGACATTAAAATAATTTTTTGTAAATCAAACACTTCTACCATTTACATAATATGTATTCTTTTTCTCATGACAGTAAATATAATGAAAATTGAATACTGCAGCCACGTAGAATCTCCCTTTACTTAATTATTTAAAATATTTTCCATTTTTTTTCTAATTAACCTTTTTCAAGTGGACATTAATTTTTTTATTGAAGGATGTGATTCAATATATATTAATAAGTTAATTACATCTTTTAACATTTCTACTATCAAAGCTCTAACACCTACAAAAGTAATAATGGAATTGTTACAACAAATAAAATCTTTATGAAAATCAGTTCAAAGTTGACTATTTCTGCTATATGATCTGCTATATGATACAAGTGGGAGCATTTAAGCAAACACGGGCATATGTATTTATATATACATACATAAGAACCCATGGAAAACTTTTTAATTTCCAGAGTTCTAACAAAACCATACAAGCGATTAGTAACAGAAACATATCAGGTTCTAAGATAATAACAACTAAGATGGTAACTCACAAAGCTAAAAAAACTCAAAAAGAAAATGCACAGTGTTAGCATTAACATGTCATAATCTTAAAACAAAATATTGTATAGTGTTAATTTGAATTAAGAAAATGCACAGTGTTAACATTAACAGTGCTAATGCAAAATTAATAGACAGTAGAAGAGATCAGAGTACTCTATAATTGAAAGAAAAAAAACTATAAGGAATCTCAATGATGAAAAATAATTGATGAACATAGCTCTGAAAAAATATGCATGGTAAAATTCAACGATCTAGTGAAAACAAGTAAAGTGAGATTGTTGAACTTTAGGTCAAGCTTCTCCAATTTATTGAAGCTGGGCAAGCATGATACACAGGTAATTAAATAACAAAATTATTACTAAAAAAAATAGAAGTAGATGCTTATGTCTGTGACGACACTGTACTCTTCCTCACAAGGAAGAGAAAATAAATCAAACAGCATCCTTACAAGGAAGTTTGAGAGAAATAACTAATGAAATTATGATTCATGCAACATAAATTTTCACTGTTGCACCACACCCTGCTGCATTTTTTATATACACTAAAATGGCTCTGCAATTTCCATAAATCATAAAGCAAAACACAGTAATTCCATTCAAATAGTCTTATCCAATAGAACCATGTGAAGATTCTTATTGATCCCACATGTCATTTATGTAAAAGCATTACAATAGTACCAAGTGAACTTCATAATTCAAATTAAAACTACAATCTATCAAACTAACTTAAATTACTTGAATATTCAATTTCTTGTAGCTTAAATGTGAATTACAATATTATTCTGCGCTAACTTGAATTGAAGACACTGCAATCAATTAGCAGAAAAACCAGAAAAATCAGTAGCAAACTTCCTTGCTGCTATCAATTCAACAACCCAAAATTGCTGCTTAACTACTTTGTAATGTCTGGAACTTTCGAGAACAATATTTAGCTAGGGTCTTAAATATACAAATAGATTAACCCAGCAATGGTTTCCAATATATTTTAATCATTTACCACTGAAACAACATTGTATGGTGGACCAGGTTAAGTTATCCAAGTTGCAAAGCTTTCCATATTTTTGGTACATTTCTGACAGCAATATACCGTGATATAGTGTGTTAACCTTTGAAGTGAAATAGACATTGAAGCTATGGTCGCCCTATATGGCATTGGTTGGACAGGTTCTGAAAAAAACAGCTCATCATTGTACTTTTAACACAAAAGTAGACTCTATGTGCATAATATGATAAAGTATATTGTACCTGCCCGTAATAGTTGAAAGCGGACCAGAAGTGGTAGGTAGTTAACTTTATACATGCTAGCTCAAGTTGTTCTGAATGACTTTAGTTCTGCAGCAAAGGAAAGGTAACTAATCCAAAGTCGGAAAAGGTTAAGTCTGCTGCAAAAATAGAAATGACAGGTTGTAATAAAGTACTCAGCAACTCTGTACTTTCTAGGCAGATGAATATCTCATGTAATTGGCATGGCTTGCATAATAAAGGCACAACATTGTATGTAATAAATGCAGTAGTTTGAAACATAGTTTGACATATGAAAATAATGATAAACTTATAAAATAGTTTGAAACATGTTGAAGGTTACATTGAAAATTTTAATAGCATAATGATAAAGAGATGCATGCTTCTAAGACCAGAAATAAAATCAAAATAAACACATATATTGTCAAATGATATACCAATACAGGAAATGAAACGTTGAAGAAGAAACCGATAAGGAAAAAAACCTTGGATATTAGTGGAGGCTTCTTATGCAATCTCCCTCCATACTTTTTCTTTACAGCATCTTCCCGCAAGAATAGATTTGCAGCATAATAACATAATGTGAGATTTAATGCCAGGAATAACCATATATGGGGTAAGAAACCCTATATAATGCCTCCACAAAGGAGGATTTTACAAAACCTAGTACAACAGATTTTTCACCAACAAATGAAAATAATAATATCTTGAATTGATGCAAATATGCTGAATCCCTAAATGTGCAGTTTCTAAAAACACTACCATAGACATTCCTTTTATATCAATATCAATGAACTTAATATACTCCCTCTCTCTCGGATTAAACATTGGTTCAGATACATTAACACTCATACAACTATAAATCTTTCATGATTATTCTTTAATCATATCCTATAAAGATAAATTGAAAGTTCTTTTTTTTAATCCAATAACATAAAAAAAAAACCAGCCCCAAGAAATCAACATTCTCAAACTAAAAAGAAAAAACTCATTCTTGAAACAACAACAATGAAGCAAAAACAATTACCTCTTGTTGAGAAGAGGGCATTGAGTTTTCATTAGTTGTATCTTTCTGAGAAGTTTGAAGATCAACCCAAAAATTATTATTATCATAGTGAACTTGATTGTTCACATCCTCATCAATATTAGTAGCATATGACATTGCTTAATCTCACTTTTTCTACATAGATACACAAAAATCAATTGTAAGATTAAAAAATATAAGACTTTTTAATGATTATAACACGGATCAACGAATTGAGTATATCAAACGAAACATGATTAAGGATGCCAAACCACAAAAACACCTTTAACAGGTTACTTGTATAAGTGAAAAAACCAAAATTAGCTCAAACCGTAAAACACCCAAAACACGAAAACATAAAGAAAACATACATAGGCAAGCTCATGAAGCAAACAAAGATGATAACCAGACATCATGGCAAACAGGTTTAATGTAGAAATCGAAACAAAACAAAGCATGGAAGCTCAAATCGGTATCCAAGACGAAACGAAAAAAGACATATTTGGCCGGTTACCTCCTTTTGCAGCGGATGCATATCTACCAACATCTGACCTATGTAGAAATGAAACTGTTTAAAAGAGCTTATGGAATCATTTAATGACATGCCCATAACCTGTTTTCACCATAAAAAACCATGCATTAACCATTCATTCTCACTACCAGGTGCAAGGATGATGTTTCGGAAGCTTTGGCTTTTCAATGCAGAGAGAAGGAAGAAAAAAAAGGAAAAGTGAAGTGCAGAAATGAGACCCGTGTATACAACTTGAATGGGTGTATTGGTTTTGAAAAGATGGAGGGAAAAAACCAATGGATAATGGAAAAGTTAAGAAAGAGATTAAAGGAAATTGAAAAGAGAGTGCCACTTGGAGGTTTGGGGTATTGTGATTGGTGGGAATGAAATTTTTATTTAGCAAATTACAAGAAAGGGCTTTTGTTAAAGTAAAAATAATTTGTAATAAGGGTAATTAAGGGTGTTTGGTAGTATGTTATATTATTAGTTAGGTAGTTGATATATATATATATATATATATATATATATATATATATATATATATATATATATATATATATATATATATATATATATATATATATATATATATATATATATATATATATATAGAGGTTACAATCCTGAATATAACGTGCACAAATCTATTATCTATTCTTCTCGTCTAAATAGTATTTAAGGCATTAGTGATATCGGTTGAGGAAGAACCACATAAGTCATTGAGTGTTTGTTGAGTGTTTGTTGTTCGTCTCTCAACCTTTGTGCTATAGGATTACTATCAAAATATTATTTCTCAGTAGATCCAAGTATTTTCAAAAGTTAACTTGTTGGTCCTTTAATTTTACACATGATTGTAAAACTATTTGGTTTTTGTACTAAATTATATGTTATACTTTTTTGAGCATGAATATGTATTTAATTGTTATTAATTTAATTCTAACAACTCACACTTAAATTCCAACAATTCTCACACACGTGTGAGTCACTCACGTCACTAACTTTTATCCATACTTGAATCTCACTTCCACTCTTACACTGAGCATAACCATGACTCTAATACCACTTGTTGGGGAGTACGAAGTGTGTCGAAAATGTCAATAGGCTATACAGTCGGGTTCCAAGATACCTTGACAATACATATTTATCCAAAACTTTAAGTAAATAACAGTATGAGCCGCCTCTTATATATATATATATATATATATATATATATATATATATATATATATATATATATATATATATATATATATATATATATATATATATATATATATATATATATATCCATTTCTTTCTGTTGTAACAGAGTATTGTCAAGAAAAAACCAAAAGTATGAGAAAGATTAAGTTTTTTGAACAAACACAAAACACCTATTATATTTTCACGGAAGAGAGAGAGAAAGGGGGGAGAGAGAGAGATATGAGAGAAGAAGAAGAAGAAAATCATGATTGGTTATAACTGTTTTACAATTCACTTACTTAATAAGAGTTCAAAGATTACAAGTGAATAAAAACAACCAAACTCTCTCAATAACCAGGGAGAACTAGTCTATTTATAGACTGTTAAGCTAACTTAAATAATTAGGCTAAACAAATAGGCCCAATTCGATATGCTATTAAACCTAACATTTCGACTACTACATGCTTTAGCGTACTTCGACTACAACATGCAGGACTTCGACATTAGCATGTGAACAAACTTCGACATCATGCTTAATCTCTGTTGAACCAAGAAGCTAATTTATGCTGAGACTAGAGTTCGGTCCAAAATCTCACAAATTTCCACCTTGGAACAATCTACAACATTACGGGAACAAACTAGATTTCTTTATGTAGCTTTATCAACTGCATACAGTGGAAAAACTTGCAGCTTGACAATGTATTGGTGATTATATCGACAACATTATCTTCAGTCAAAACCTTTAGCATTTGGACTTCTCCAAGCTCGATTATTTCTCTAACGAAATGCAGCCTCATATTAATGTGCTTGGTTCACTTATGATATGCTGAATTCTTCGACATGTGTATTGCACTTTGGCTGTCACATTTAACAGTGATTGTTCGACCTTGAAGTTTCAGATCCTTAGCAAAACCTTCAAGTCACAATGCTTCTTTCACAGCTTTAGTGAGGGCAATATATTCCGCTTCAGTGGTTGATAAGAAAATAACCTTTTGAAGTGTCACTTTCTAACTGATTATTATTCCAAACATAGTGAAACTATATCCATAAATAGATTTTCTAGAATCCATACAACCTGCATAATTAGAGTCGATAAATCCTTCGATTTCTACTTTGCTATCATCACCATAGGCTCCACCGTAAATCAGTACTCTACTCAGAGACCCATTTATGTACCTTAGAATTCAATTCAATGCTTGTCAGTGCACCTTTCCAAGATTTGTCTTATACCTGCTTACAAGGGTCCTTACATATGTTATGTCTGGCTTCATATATACCTTGGCATACTTAAAAGAACCTATTATACTAGCATATATAATGCTACTCGTATAAGTTATTTCAACTTCATACTAGGACTTTGAGTCGTACTTAGCTTGAATTAAGGATTTATTTGTGTTACAACAGGCTTTGAGTTCGACATACAATATTTATCGAGAATCTTCTTCATGTATGGATCTTGATATAAGCATAATCTTGGCTTCTTTGTATCTCTTCAGATGCCAATCCCAAGGATTCTGGTGGCAGTACCAAGATTCTTCATCTTAAACTCCTTTGCGAGTTCATCCTTTACCCTCAATACTTCTTTGACACTGTTGTTGGTTATGAGGAAATCATCCACATAAAGTAACAAAATGACAAGTGAATTTCCAGGTCGAAATATTAAGTAAACATAGTGGTCGAACTAGCTCTTAGTGAAACCTATGTGTGCTATGAACTTGTTGAATCTCATATTCCATTATCAAAGAGATTGTTTCAGTCTATATAAAGATCTATTCAACTTACACATACGCTTCCTTTTCCTTTTCTGCAACCCTTCATGTTGCTTCATCAAGATTGTTTCATCTAGATCACCGTATAAGCTACGTTCTTCACATCCATCTGTTCAAGTTTTAGGTCGGACTTTTCCACCACGGCTAACAACATTCTAATGGATATATTATTCACAACAGGTGAGAACACATCATTGAAGTCGACTCCTTCTTTCTGAGTGAACCCCTTAGCAACCTACCTTGCCTTGTATTTCGTCGCTTGAGGAACTCTCCCTCTAAGCCTCGCTTGAAGGACTCACCCTTCTACCCACGCTTGAGGGACTCCGGTCGCTCGATTGAATCCATTATAGATAACCACTCTCAAACACGACATGTGAGTTATTCCTAAAAGGGCTAGTTGAGTGAAAACTTTAAAAGAATAATTTGCTCCTCTATTTTCGGGGAGGAACATGTCTCTTGTTCCCACATATTCTCTTGGAAATTGAGGGAAAATTGTATCCTTCCTTAATTCGACCAATAAGTCGTGTTGATTAATGCAACTCTTAATTCTATTCCACGTCGACTTTTCATTCTTTCAAGCTTATAGAGGATCTTCAATTTAATCTACTTCAATTTGTGGATGATACAATGATTTAACGAGATGCAAATTGGGACACTATTATGGCTATATAAAAGTACTGCTTCGGGGATTCAAATTAGGCTCATGTTTGAAAGTTAATTTTTCCAAAAGCAAAGTTATTGAGTTGATTTTGGAGGAAAGCTTTTTGTATGCAGCTTCAGCCTTTCTATCTTGTTCCATTGCTCGAATTCCATTCATCTTCTTAGGGATTCCAATAGGTGCTAATTTGCGTCGAAAAGTGACTTGAGATCCGATTTTAGCAAAGTTTAGAAGTATGTTCTCAATATGGAAATGAAATCATGTCTCTTTCGATGGTCGTTTGGTGTTAATTAATGTGGTTCTTAATTCTATTATGTTATTTTCTTCTCTTTTTATAGAGCGCCAAAAATTATGTTACATGAAATTACAAATATTCAGAGGTCTTTTCTTGGAAAGGCGAAGAGCACAAACGCAAGATCAATTGGATTTCATGGGCAAATAATTATAAATCCAAATGTGATGGAGGGTTGGGAATCAAGAAGTGAGAATTATTTAATATGTCATTTTTATCGAAATGGGTGTGGAAACTCTATTATGACCAGTCAGTTTTAGGGGCTTCAATTATTTTATTTTGTTATTGCATCATTAGAAACGTTTTACTCGAACCTTCTCGGTCTACGTGTACTGCTAATTCATATTTGTGGTGGATGAATTTAAAGGAGATAATGGGTCATTGAAGGGGGGGATTGTAACTGGTTCGATAGTAGTGTCTCATATAAGTTGGGCAACAGACAACTTATCGAGTTTTGGAGTCATAAATGGATTGGAACGCAAACTTTGAAGCTTTCTTTTCCTTCTCTAGTGTTCGGGGCTGTTACTAATAGCGGGTCCAACATAGCATCTTTGGATTCTTGGAGTGCTGGTAAATGGAATTGGGATTTGGATATTTGCACAGATTCGTTGTTAGTAAACACGTGTTGTGAACTACAAACGTTACTTTGCATTTTGGTAGATCTGCACCCTTTTCCGCAGATTTCAGACATCTTTACTTGGTGGAGGGAATCAGGGCCGACCCAAGGGCCACAAATGAGAAAATTTTACTATCCTTTTTATTAAAACTAATGGCTTTTTGGGTTTTTTTTGAAACATTGTTTCATTTTTTCACAAGGAAAAATCACTTCTCTGAAGTAATTTGAATACATAAATTATTATTGAATAATTATAAAATTTTATTATTTAAATAGTTTTATTTTTAATTTTGTAATTTACTTTTACTTGTGTTGCTCTTTCTTATATAAAAGTTTTAAAAAATACAAAGATTTTTGTTTAATCAACATAATATGTGAGAGTGGACAACATGATTCACTATATAAAGAGAATTTTATATTCAACTTTGTATTTTGAAAGATAATTCAATCTTGATAAAAAATGTAAATATTTAACTATCAAAATTAACATTAGTTTCACATTAGATATTAAAAATTTAGTCGTAAAAAATCTTAGAACGTCTTCTAAAAATCAAATATTAGTGGATGAACAAACAAAACTTTTTGTTTTTATAGTCGCCTTAGGCCTCACATTACGTTGGACCGGCCCTGGAGGGACTCAGGCGATTTCTTGATTAAGGTGTGTATTATAAGCTTCATTCATTAAGTTCAAGAGAGTCAACTCAAATTTTTTCCTCCGCGTGTCTTTTCAAGATTTGGAAGGCTCTCGTTCCTTCAAATATACGTTTCTTTGGTTGGATGCTTCTTCTTGATTGACTTCAAACTAAAATTCAACTTTGCAAAAGAGGAATAATTAGTGGTTCTTATGAGATAGTGTGTCCTCTTTGCTTTGATGATGAAGAATCAATTGCCCACCGTTTCCTTCATTGTAGAGTTTTGTCTTAAATTTAGTCGGGTTTATTTTTTTGTTTGGAAACTTTTATGTTTCCACTGATACATTCAAATTTAGAGAGCTTTGTTCTCTTTGATTTTCTCTTACTAGGAAAAATCAAGAAAATGTTTTAAAGGATTTTGTGATTTATAGTGACTTTAAGTATTTGGTTGGTTAGGAACACAATTTTATTCAAAAGAGATCAATTAACCATTAATAATATTATTTATTGAGTAAAATCTTTATCGTGGGATTGGTTGGATGTCAAGTGTAGTAATAACATTGAGATCTTGATTGAAGATTATAAAGTTAATCATGATAATTGTATGTATCATGTTGATTTGAATTAGTTATTTGTTATTTTATTTACTTTATATTTTATCTCTGCGTATTGTGTTGAGTATTCTAATGTTTCTTTTAAGGAAAATGCTAACGAGTGCTTTAGGGGCACTGGTTAAGAATCTAAAAAAGGAATATTTTGTTAAATATACTTGTATTTGATATATTAAAAATAAAAATAATTGACTTCTTTTAATGACTAAAAATGCATGTTTCATTAAAAATAGTGTATTTAGTACATTGAAAATTGAATTGATTAATTTATTTAGAGAATATTTTCTTTATATGGAAACCTTAAAGAGTGTCCCCAAGGCACTCGTTAGCATGACCCTTCTTTTAATATACATCCTCCATTCTCTTTTATAAGTAAACTAGTAGAAGACCCGTGCGCCCGCACGGGTATGTCAAATATTAAGATGAATAATATATTACAAACGCAAAATATAATATAGATGAAATGAATTTATACATAGTAGCTATGTAAAAAAACATGGAAATGCAATAGTCATTCATATCTCGGGTCATTCGATAACCCTAAACACTAATAACTAAAAATATTTTTTTAAAAAATATTTATTAAATCACCAACATGATAAATTTAATGTCTAATAACTATAAATATTTATAAAGATGACTAATAACTAAAAATATTTACAAATATCACTGATGATTACAAATATTTATAATATTTTATTGTTTAAGTAAAAAAATATATTGTGGTGATAGTGTCCCGTGAAAATAGTGACTTTATGCTAATTATAAATATTTATAAGATTTTATTGATTGAAATAAAAAACGTATTGTAGTGATAGTGTCCCGTGAGTAAGTTAGAGTTTATATTAAAATCCTAAGCATTTTGTAATAAAAGCATTGTGCTTTGGAAAAATTCATTACAAGATTAGTAATACTAATGTTATACTCTATCTTTATAAGCATGTCAACAATAAGATGAATATAGAAGGATGATATTTATTGTTAGTGTGGGTTACTAAGAATAACTCTTCATAGAAAAACTCAAAATCTGAAACAAAATTATGAAATCTTGAATTAGGAAAAGAGTTTCATATTTAACTTAACTCATTGATTTTATTTAAAATCCCATCATTTGTGAGGTTAGATTAACCATGTTTCATTGGATTTAAAATAAAAATGTTATCTCATTTTTTTAAGGTAATCTCTTTTTTTTCTTCCAAAAAGCCAGTTATCCCGATGACCGAGTTCTCTTTATCTATGTCCCCTGATTAAATTCTATAACTACGTTCTTTGGATGCCTAAGAGCTAAAGTCTTGCCAGTTCCAATTATTCCCCTGGATTCCATGCAAAGAAGTGGACAAGCATTAATAAAAATTGAAAACATTGCCAAGTCATGTGGTATTGTTGCGATTTTGTCAACTTTAGCTTGTCACTCAGTTATCCGTGCAAGTTCATTGAAAAATTTGATTTCACTAACCCAGAAAAATGGGAAGCGGATTGGATAAACCCATTATAGTAATAATAATGGTAATATTTCATCAAATCAAATTCATAAGTTAACAAATTGTTTTGAACTACAATACATCCAGCTCAAATATTATATAATAACTAAGTGCCTTAAGAGCATAAGTTATTTAACCCACTAACATACATGATACAACAATTTAATAAGTCCCATTCTTATGCTTACAACAACTGAATTCCTGAAGCAGATAGTCTTGCTGGTATAGAAACATCTTGAAACTTAGTTTTTCCGTCACGGTCACGATGAATTTAGGTCTAGCCTCTGCCATAGAGAGGAACCATTTTGAGACAATGTTGCCATTGCAAACAGCGACTGAATTCCTGAAGCAGATGGTCTTGCTGGTATAGAAACATCTTGAAACTTAGTTTTTCCATCATGGTCGCGATGAATTTAGGTCTGGCATCTGCCATGGAGAGGAACCATTTTGGTGTGAGATATTTCATGTTTGCAAATTGGAAACTGGGGTGGCTCATCAGGTGCAAGAGAAGCACTTCCATCCGTTGGCCAAATCTTCTGTGGTTGTATACTGATATCTGGGTTAATAATTCTAAGAGCATTGTTTTGGAACATCTTGATGATCAAGACTAACCACAACCTAACAATACATGTTTCTTGCAATTTACCTCGGGATCAATCGGCATCACATTTGGCATAGTCACAGGAGGTGAAATGTGACATATTTAATACAAACCTTTCTGCAGTGGCTTGGCAATTGCTCAAAATGGGACATATGCTAACAACTTAGAACGACAGAAGCATTATGCCTAGCATAATAAATTTTCAACGGATCAATATCGATTGCAATCACATTTCTACAACTTTAATATCAAATAATTGGTTGTCATTAATAGAATTAAAAATCATTTTCATATAATTTTCGCAGAAGAAGACTCAAGTATTTGACCAAAAACCGCATGAATTTATCACCTATAGTGCATGACTAATTAATACACACTACTAAGAAATTGGATTAATAAATTATATATACAAAAATTAAAATGCCGAGAGGGTGCTGAGTCTTGAAGGAGGTCCTAGACATGATTAAATTGGAAAAGCAAAAAATCTCTGCAAAATTCAAGGATGAGCTGACTGATTAAATTCCAACATCTCTAAACAGAATCAACATTGAAACTTATGGTCTTACCTCAAGTTTATAAAGCAAATTGAATTCAAGCTTCCCTGCAATATATACAATAAGAAGGGAAAATCATTATAAAAGAAAATGAATTCTAAAAAGAATTTATATTAAGCAATAAACCAATAAATACAGTTACCTTCTTTGTAGTGATCAATTCAGCTTCCAATGCATCTATACACGATAAACAGCGGCATTCAGAAGCTCTTCAAGATCACAAAGGCATTTCAAGGTAGATGAGACATGTTCTTCCTCTGTTAATCTAGGAGCAGGTGATGGGAGACGAGATACCTCCTTGGTTATTGATTCGGCACTAACCGACATGTTAGGCATATTTTGGACAGAGTCAGATTCGTTGTCTTTTATTCCCTTAGTCATACGAAATGTGATTAAACAAAGAAGCCAATGATAATAGCCCAGATATATGTACACTTTCCATCCAATCCACCAGTCCTCAATAGATATTTTTCTGCAACAAACAACACATATTATAAAGGAAAAAATATAACCTGAATAATAAAGGGTTATGCGAACACCATATTAACTTGTAAAAATGACTTCAAGTATTTCTCCAACTATTAAGCAGAATTGTTTTGTTTCTCAAGCCAATTCCCTTAGCCATCCAAGAAATCTTAAAAGAGATGACAACACTTTCTAGATTTTGAAAAGGATGATTGTTCTTAATGGTTTTGTAGATACATAAAATAAGGAGTGAATGGTATACCTTGCAGTTGCAGAGTGTTAAACAGAGGCGAAACATGATCGGAATTATACGATGGTAACGACGGTGGAAACAGAGTGTATCAATGAAATGGAAACTATAATTACAAACACATGTGCATCACTAATTAACATACAAAATTCGATTATAAACGTAAAAAAGGGAGTTGTAGGGAATATAGAAAATGAATTACCTTTTCGTATATGTGTCAACACTACAACTTCGTCTCCAGTAGCATACCTCCCACTGTGTTCTTTCAAAAGCTTTTCAAGTGCTGAAACACATTCCATTAAATGGTTAAGAACTACACCATTAATCCATGCCACTGTAAGAAGAAGAAAACTTACCGCCAGTTCTAATGTCGCGAATTCGACATAGTGAATTGAGCATTGCTTTCATTTTAAATGACTGCAGTGAATTGAGCACTAAACTGATGAGGATAAAATAAAGAAAGTTGTGATACTATCACATGCATTTTACCATCAACGCGTTTTTACTATCACATAGGTAGTTATAATATCACACCGGATCTGTAAAAAAAACACTACAAACCATAATAAAAGAAATAAGATTTGTTTTATATAAACTCTAATCATTCCAGATCTGAAAAAACAACAGATAAAATGCATGAAAACATGGTCTGCAGTAGCGACACTCGGTGACATAAAAATTGTATGACTCTGTCTCAGTGTTCGGAACCGACGCCCAACACTCTCTATCAATAATGTTTACCTTTTTCACCTTCTTGTTATCCTCATCTGCACGACAATACAAAAGAATCATAAGGTTAACATGACATTATTATTCAGTCATAACCAAAATATATACTAAATGTTTTGGAATCAATACCTTTATCACCCCACATATCAAACACGTCAGAATCTACCACGAAACCATCCTTATGACTATCTTGATTAATGCCTACATTTTTAGGCATAACTTTTCGGTTTTTCGAGCTCTTCTTCAGAGTAGAAGATGGCACTGGTACAACAAACTGGTTTTTCTCTAGCATACTATTAACCCTAAGCACTTTCTCCATGTGGCCGCAAAAAATCAGATGAGGAATACGGATTTGGCATCAATTTTTTCATTGGATGTGCTGGTGGCCGCGAATAGGGGGTGGAGGCGGAGCTAGGGTTTGAATAACGGAGAAAGGGGGAGAGAAAGAGAGAAGTGTTTGAAGAAAGGGTGGGGATAATGCACCGAGTAATTTAGAAAGAAGTAATTATTCAGACCAATGAGAAAGGGTTTGTACAGACATTTTAGGGTTTGAGGAGAGAGAAGAGAGAAGAGGGAAAGAGAATTTGAATTGTGAAGAAAGAATATTAGAAAGTGAATCGTGAAGAAAGAATATTAGAAAGTGAATCGTGAAGAGAGAATCAAGAGAGAAGATTAGAGACACGTTGCAAGGCAAGTACAGAGATTTGTGAAATCTGGCCAATGAGAATTTTTGAATTTGTTAATTACGGAAACATCCTTTTGCAAGGGGAAAGAAATTTTTATAAAAGGGTAAAATGGTCAGTTTGGTCAATTTCTTAGTATTGGGTAGATAGTAGATAGATAGTAGATTTGACTTTTTATATTTATTCAATAAATAATATATTTAAACTAGATACATCATTTATTGAATGAATCTAAAAAATTAAAATTTACTTATAAAGGGAGTAGTTTTTTTTTAATAAAAAAACATTAAAAATATGATATTTATTTGGTAAAAAAAATATGATATTTATTACATTCAGAAAAATTTGTTCTAAATCTATTCATTATGTTTAATTATTTAAAGAAAGTGATATTTTTATTGACATATAAAATAAAAAATAATTAATTATTTTTAAAATTAATTATTTAAAGAAAGTGATATTTTTATTGACATATAAAATAAAAAATAATTAATTATTTTTAAAATAAAAAATAATTGTGATGAATATTTACGTTTTAAAAATTAAACAACTAAATATACTTAATGTTACAAACTTATTCCAAATTTCTTCAGTAACGAGAGGACTACGTTGTTAAATTGTTTTACTTATATTCCCATTTATCTAGAGAAAATAATACTAGTACTTACTAATAATTTGAAAGAAACTGTGAGTCTGATTCTGTCGGAGCAATGAATTGAGGCATTGAGGTGCGTGATTAAAGGAGTACTACAGAATTTGGTTTTGAAAACAACATTCATGAACATCCAATAACATGCTTCCATTTGTTGTACTTTCATCGATCAACAAAATTTCCATACCCCTCCCTGCCACACATGTCACTCGATTAGCACGGTGGGACCCATCGTTTCTTTTTTATGGGGCCTCTCATGTTCCTTTTACCTAAGCCTAAGTAGATATTTTTCCTCCATAAAAACAAAAATGGGAGATATTTCTTAATTCTTACCGACGAAAAATATTTTGAGTGATAAAATTCTGTAGCATTGTTGGATCATGAAGAATGTTTTTAGCCATTAAAAAGTCTTACTCGCTAGATAACCCTAATTGAGGGGTAATAGCAATGGTACCTAACTAATAAAAGAAAATGGTACACCTAATCAAAGTAAAAGCTCATTGTTTGGTAAAATTAGCGGTTCAATTAACTTATAAATATAAATTAACATAAAATATATTTAATATATAATTATTTTATTTTAAATTAAAATAAATTATAAGGGTTAAAAATGAATTTTAATTGAAATAATAAGGATAAAAAAGGAAGAAAAAGTAATAAGCTATAAGACATAAGCTAAAACGCTATTTGAAATAACGTCTGAAAAATAAGCTATAAGCTCGTGATGAAAAGACCGTTACCAAACGAGTCTAAATTATCATAAGAACTTATAAGATATAAGACATAAGCCATAAACTTGAAAACATGTCTTACCAAACATAGCCTAAGTATCTCCTAGACCCAAAAATAAAATAAAATTGTGAGCATCTTATGTTAAAAAATGGTAGAATATTTAGAAAAAAAGAGAAGAATAAAATAAAATAAAAAAGGAAAAGTCAGGTCTACGAAAGTGTTCCCTTTTGCACCCTGTAACGCTTTGACAACAAATACGCAAACAGAAATCTTCCCCTATTAGAACCCCTTCTTCTCCCTCTCTCTTCACTTTCCTCCTCCATTCTCTCTCTGTTCCAATTCTACTACTACTTCACCTCCTCTCTCTCTCACTATTTCTGGTACTTTCTTATCTCTCTCACTTTCATTTTCAAAGTTAAAAAACATTTCTTTTCACCTTCAAACGGTTAAAGTTCTACTCTTTTTCTCGTTTGATCTTATGGGCTACTTTGTAACGTGACCTTGTTTTGAAAAAAAGTGTTTTTTTATTCATTTTATTTCATTTACTATTCCTTTTCTGTTCTGTATTTTGGACTGTTGTAAAAAGGTGTTCAATAATTAATTCAACTTTTTTGCTGTTATTGAGTTTCTGTGTTTTGTATTATGAGTTGTTATTCGATCTTGTTAGTTGGTTTTATGAGGTTTTGGTTTTAGGTTTGGTTTTTGATTGATTGTTATTTTTGATGTTACTGCATAGCAAAATTTGATGATACCAATGAAGGGTTTTTTTTTTTTTTTGTTTTTGTCTGTTTATAATGAAGTTGAATTGGTCTAAAAAATGAAGCTGGTAAACCAAAATTGAGGTTGAATATAAAAAAAAAAGAGTTTTTTTTCTTCTGTTTTGATGAAATTGAATTGGTCAATAGTTGAAGTTTTGTGCTGATTGGATCCTGATATTGGTTTGATTTGAAAATTTTAAACTATTTTCTCATAGGTAACGGATTACCTTCCCTGATTTTTGAATTTGAAAATTTGAAAAGAGATTGTGAAGTTGGTCTACTGTAGTTTGTTTTTTCCTCTGTTTTTCTGTCTGAGGCATTCTGACAAACATGTTATGTGCATGTTATTGTTGTTATTTACAGTGTTGTTATTGTGAAATATGCAGAGGGTTATCTTAGCTTTTTTATTTACTTTCAATCTCTCATGATTTTTTACTTCTGAGGTTGTTTGGATCTTTCATTCATTTACACGTTTTCTCTCTCACCAGCCTTGTGGTTTTTGAGTTTTTTTTTTTTTGGTGAATTGGCAGGGTTCTGTTTTGTTTTGCTTTACAGAGATTTTATGGTCATTAGTATCTGAACTTTTGGAATTTGTTTTTCACTTTTCATTGTTTACTCCATGTCTTTTATCTCACACTTCACCAATTTAACTTTTGGAAACAAAAGTGTTACTTTTTACTCTTCATTGAGTCATCAATTTGTTTGTTTTTTTGTTTACACGGTTTGTTATTTGCTGCAGCATATCACTCAAGATCCTCCTCAGAGTGGGAGTGGACCTTGATGTGATTATTGATATCGTGGAAAAAGACCTTGTTGATTTCACAGATGCTAAATTTTTCTAGGGGCAGAAGTCAGCCAAGGGCAGCCAGAGCCATGTCATTAGGAGGTAAAGTTATTCTGCCGACCGGTACTTGTATGCATCTTGACGCGCTTAATACATTAATCAATTCCATAATGAGAATTGAAATGCCGTGTTTTTTTACGCTTATATATAGGTATGCTAGTATATTGCGTAAAGAACAGTTTAAGCTATAATTTGTTCTTATTTATGTTTCTGTATTTTAGGTATGGATTATGCGGATCCAAAACGGAAGGGGAATTTTATCGGGAAGGTTTGTCTTGTTGCGGCGTTAACCACATTGTGCATTTTGGTGATCAAGAAATCTCCGTCCTTCACTTCTCCCAGTCCGGTAATTCATCGAATTAGACATAAATGAATACCATGAGTTCTCCATGTTATCATCTTTATATGTAATTCTACGGCTTTTTTTAATCATTTTATTCAAATTATTGATTGAAATTCTACTCCTCCTTTTGGTACAGTTTTCTATCCATGAACCTGGGGTCACCCATGTTTTAGTGACAGGAGGTGCAGGCTATATAGGCTCACATGCTACCTTACGACTCCTTACGGATTCTTATCGAGTCACCATTGTGGTATGTCTTTTAATAATATTGAAAACTTTTCGGAAAATATCAATTGTAAGTGCAAGACCAGTCTGTGCTAAATTTTTTTTCTCTCTTTCAGGATAATCTGTCACGTGGAAATTTGGGTGCCGTCAGGGTTCTTCAAAGCTTATTTCCAGAACCTGGAAGGCTTCAGTTTATACATGCTGACTTAGGAGACGCAAAATCCGTATCCTTGTTACATAAAATAATTTATCGTTGAAATTTTACTTCGATTGAAGTGTATTTATTAGTGAATTCCCCAGAAGAATTGTCTCCTTGACTGGTTATTAGGTCGATAAAATATTTTCAGAGAATAAGTTTGATGCTGTGATGCACTTTGCAGCTGTTGCATATGTGGGAGAAAGCACACTTTACCCTCTTAAGTGAGTACTTGTAGCTTTCATTTCCGAATATTAATTCCATTTGATAAAGTTGTATTTTCTGGTCTTAACCCTCTGGTTTCCAAGGGAATGCGCCCCTGGTAATCCCGAGTTTCGCCGAGAGGTCTAGGATTGTTCTATGCAAAATCCGAACTCGGGTTTTCTTGAACTGAAAAAGTTGTAATTTTGTGCTAAAAAAATTATTTTTTATCCATTTCAGTTCTTTATTTATATTCTATAACTTGTTTGTCAGGTATTATCACAATATTACATCAAATACATTGTTGGTGTTGGAGGCTATGGCTAAATATAATGTAAAGACATTCATATATTCAAGTACATGTGCAACATATGGAGAACCTGACAAGATGCCCATTACAGAAGTAACAGAACAGGTTCGAAAATCCAAATGTGGTTTGAGTTATTGTGTTTAGTAGAGAACTCTTTGTTTTTCGTTGCATTTTGCAATGGCTTTAATTAACATCATCGAGGTTTAGTGTTAAATCAATATATACTTGAATTTCAGAAACCAATCAATCCATATGGAAAAGCCAAGAAGATGGCAGAAGATATCATCCTTGATTTTTCTAAAAATTCCAAGATGGCAGTAATGATTCTAAGGTTTGTATTTTAAATTATCTCTTCTAGTTTTTATATAGTTTTTTCAATCCTTTTTTGATGTGCCATTTGTTTAACGGTTGTAATTATTGACAACTTTCTATGCGACACACCCAGATACTTCAATGTTATTGGATCAGACCCTGAAGGAAGATTAGGTGAGGCCCCAAGACCCGAGCTTCGGGAACATGGTAGAATTTCAGGCGCATGCTTTGATGCAGCTCGCGGTATCACACCTGGCTTGAAGGTATGTTAATATTGTCCTTTTTACTTTAGTTTTTGTATTCTCGCTAGACTGTAACGCCGTGATATAAAATGAACCTGCACTTAATGTATCGGTTGCTATCTTGCAGGTTACAGGAACAGATTATAAAACACCCGACGGAACATGCATTCGAGATTACATTGATGTAACCGATCTTGTTGATGCTCACGTCAAAGCTCTTCAAAGGGCAACACCGAGTAAAGTTGGGATCTACAATGTTGGCACGGGAAAAGGCAGGTCAGTTAAGGAGTTTGTGAGTGCATGTAAAAAGGCCACAGGTGTCGACATCAAAGTAGACTTCCTTCCGCGACGGCCCGGCGATTACGCCGAGGTCTACAGCGACCCAACCAAGATCAGGCTCGAACTGAATTGGACGGCGCAACACACTGACCTTGAAAAGAGCATAGAGGTTGCATGGCAATGGCAGAAATCTCGCCCTAACGGTTATGGAAGTTCTTAGAGGTATAACAAGGCATCCATAGCAGCTGCCATTATATTGCTCTCATACATGGGATGATGATGAATTTTTGTTGTTAGGGAGTTGGTAGTTCATTCATTATACTTATTTTACTTATTTGTATTCAACAATATAGTAATGATTCAATAATATAATGTGCAGGCTCTGATATACCTTTCCTTTCTGTCTTATTGATTCTTCCATAACAAATAAAATATGATTATGAAGCATTTCTCTCCTTTTGTGAGCTTAGCTGGTTGTTAAAATTGCCATGTTGCTTAGTTTTGTTTTAGTTGGACTCATAATTGATCCCAAAGCAACTCAAATTTGTCTACTTCTTTTGTTCTAGATTGAACATGCAAAACTATTTTTTAATGCTAAAAAAACTTTTCTCCATGTTACTTAATTAAAGCACATTGCTTTATTTTAAGCAACCACCAACCATGGCATGTAATCAATCAAACTCCAATACATAAAAAAGTAGCATGGTTGCTTATGTTTAAGCAAAGAACTACACAATTAGTTACTATGAGTTTGCATAAAAAAATATTCTAAAACAAGAAGAGTAGCAATTGAAATGTCTTTTTCCCTCATCTATTATTGATGTTTCACTCACTCACTCACATAACTAATGTTTTTTGAAAAATCAAATTACCTACTTCTTTTCACCAACTCACATGGCCTACTGACTACCTAGTGTCTCCTCCAGTTAGAACAATTGAGCCCACAAATTGATTTATCAGACAATATTTGAATGTTTGGTTGTATTGTCATTATAATTTTTCAAAAACTATGTTTTGACAAAATTGCTCATAGGTTTTAGAATCTGAAGCATGTTTTTGAAGCATCTAAATTTTTTAAATGAGTTTATAAGCAAACACAATGATAAATAGTTACTCGTAAAAAAAATTATTTCCAACAAATAAACTCAATATATTAAATTATAATTCAAGTTAGATTTTATTGGGTTCTTAATTAATTGACTTATTGATCTAAGTTTTCCTTAACGTTTGAATTACGTACAATTATCACGTGCTTTGAGCAATCACATGATTTATATGATAAAAGAGGTAAAATACACCCCAGAAAACTATACAATTGATAAATGAAACATACACCATTCTTGTTCACCGTACTAAATCGAGATTGTTATCTTTTGTTTATGTACTAATGTGTAATTTATATTTTGAATGTGCTTTTGAATGGAAAATGAAACTCTCCTAAATAGAAAACAAAAATTTAAGAAAATTTCTTTAGCCACCTCCCTTCTTAATGTCAGATACTTGTGGTTGTTCAATAGCCTAGAGACTCCATGCTTGGCTTAGGGAGTTGTCGCCTTGACCATGCTTGCGACTGTGCCTGAGACCAGACATCTTGTTGGTTATCTGAGTCTATTTCCAGGTATACGAGGATTTCTTATATGTTTTTATTTTATTGTTGTATGTGACATTAATTACTTTTTATTTCTCCAATTATGGACATACGAGCATTTCCCAAGCATCTGTGATAGAAGGGTGCAGCGTGTCGCAGCAGACTCTCCACAGGCGAGGAGATTGAGGTCCACGCAAACGATACAGGGTGGGGTTGCAGAGTACAAAAGGAGGATGGATCTTATGACAATAATATGATATCGTCTGGACACCATGCATAGCGCACCAAGCCCATCGTCCATATGATGACGCTGCATTATATTCATGGCATATGAGGTGGGAGACCTCGATGACTAGACACTTGCCTGAGAGGTGCCTACGACAGTATGGTTATGTCCAGGGTATCCCTCAATCAATTCTGGAGGCTCTAGAGGGGGGATAGATAGATGGTTTCAGAGCCACATCATCAGCTCTGCCATGAGATTAGATCTAGGGCAGTGACCGTCTAGCACCCTTCGTAGTGTTAGGATGGTTATCTAAAGTGGTATCTCACTATATCACATCCTCACCTCATACCACTTACTGTAGGGTCTTTCGATGTTGTATGGCCTTTTGTTGCTAGGGTTTCTGATCTTGAGGTACGGGATGACGACACACCTCCACCACCATCTCCACCAGGCTCAGATGATTAGGAGCCTCTCCAGATGATCGTCGTTATTATGGATAACCTCATGGTTTTGGTAAACCCGGATGATGAGGTTTTAACAGGATTAGCTTGGGTTGCATACATAGTCTGTCGGGGCCTATTTTGATATTTTGATTTTATAGCTGTATATTTTGTATATTATGTGACTCAGACTACTTCTCACATCACAATATTTTTATTGCATAATATTTTGCCGATTACGTTTTCAATTAGAAGATAAACATAACAGACAGTACAATACAACAATCATTAATTAAAATAACTAAGCATGAAAACCTAGTTACTACTAGATGATTTTGCACGTTTCATCATCTTGATTATGTCGTCAACCGATCTCAAAATCTGTGCATCAAACATGATTGGCCCCTTAGATATTCTACGACAAAACGATTTCCACATGGTCGTCACGTCTTCATCTGTCTTCAACTCAATCAGGTTGTATTTCACTCTTCTGTTACTATCAACCTAATCTTCACGAAACTCGATCTTTCTCACCATTCTGTTCTCGATATTCGGCAACAATTCATTCAACTAATCTGTCAAGTTAGCGAGAGATGAGGCGTCATCCAGAAGCTTGAACTCAACAGGATGATTGTTTATGTTGAAATACACTTCAACTTTAATCAAAAATTGAGGAAGAGACATTTTTTAGATGTCTTTCTGTATAACATACACCCTATTTATAGAACTTTGGATTCATTCTAGACCACACAAATTTTCGGTGAAATCCAAGTCCTACAAAACTGTTGGCGAAATTCAGATCGTCCAAAAAAATTGACAAAATACACGACAGGAAATTTCAGTTATCCACTAAATTTCCGGTATGGACTGGTAAATTTTGAAATTTCTGGAAATTTTAGTAAGGTACTGGAAATTTCAAATGAACTACCGAAAATTTGTGTGATATCAGAAATTTCATATGCACTACCAAAAATTTGGTTCGAAATTTTTTTCCCTTTAAGATGGCGTATTTGTGGAATTAAGAAAAATGAGGGAGGTGCCATATATAACTTGGTGGTGGCATGTAGAATCTTGGTCTCTCTGACATGCAGAGCATACTCGATTAGAAAGAAAAAAAAGAAAGAACTTCACAAATGGTTTTACTTCTAGTAACATTACAATTTAATTTTAGTTTGTGCACATTTGATTAGGGGTGGCAAACGGGCATGTCCGCCTCGTTTATGCCCTCCCCACAAAAGCTTGTAAGAAAACGGGGTAGGGCGAGGCGGTCAAAAGTAGAGATGCAGACTCATTTTCTAGGCCTGCCGCATTTAATAACGGGCATGCGGACAGACCCCCTATTCTCTTTAAAAAAATCTTTTTTTTTTTCTTTCATGATATAATTTCAAGAAAAACTCATAAATCCTAATACTACCAATACAAAATACTATCATTATCTTACATCTAATAATTAAATTCAACAAACCTTAAATATCACAAATTCAACATAAGTTCAATATCATAAATTCATCAAAAGTTCAACATCACAAATTCAACAAAAGTTAGGAAATAAGTCATAAATAGTTTAATCTAACACCAAAGTCTCCAAATTCTCTACAACAAAAAAAGATGCACTAATCAATCTTCATCTACATCATAAATAAATGATGCTCCTATTGTAATACTTTTCGCCAAGCTTCCGTCATCATTATCTTCATCGTCACACACTACATTTATAAAACAATTTAAGTGTAAGTAACTAAATTAACAATAATGGAAAAAATCACAAAGTATTTAAAGAAAATTTAATATTGGATTATGTACTAAAACTATTAAAACCGTGAAGCCAATTGCGAGTACGAATCAATGCCTCTACATTCTTCGACAATAAGCGACTTTTATATTTGTTTAAAATGATTGAACCAATACTAAAAGTAGATTTAGATGCAACGGTAGTAATAGGGATGTCTAACAAAGCATGAGCCAATAAAGACAACTCTTTAAACATATTCCAATTCTCCTTACACCATTGAAGAACATTCAAGTCATCAAAATTTTGATAAATTAAATCCACACTTACCCCTCCAAATAAACATCAAGTTGAGACTTTTCGGTCTCTGTTGCAAGTTGTTGTTTGTGTACATTCAAATTCTAGCAAGGAAAATAATAGAACATGTTTGTAACACGTTACAACAATTTACCACATTTTATAGCAAGTTATTAAGGTAATTTACAACATTTTACAGCAATTTACAGCATTTTACAGCAAGTTGCACCAATTTACAGCATTTTACAGCAAGTTATTTTAGTATTTTATAACAAGTTACAGCAATTTACAGTATTTTACAGCAAGTTACAACATTTTACAGCAAGTTACAGTAAGTAACAACATTTACAGCAAGTTATTACAGTATTTTATAGCAAATTACTGCAATTTACAACAAGTTACTAAAGTATTTTGCATCAATTTACAACAAGTAACATCATTTTACAGCAAGTTGCTATAGCATTTTCTAGCAAATTACATCAATTTATAGCAAGTTATTATAGCATTTTATAGCATTTTATAGCATTTTAGAACAAGATACTTACAATGAACGAACTCTTAGTTAACGCGTGTGAACTTGATTCTCCTCTAGTGATGGAAGATGGAGTTTGACTGTTTGAGAGGTTGTGGACGACGAGGTATGAAGGCGACGATACATCTCAAAGAGAGTGTACGACTTCTGCTTTATTTCATCTGTTTTAAGCTTTGAGGTAAGTGGATTAACTTTTTCATACATATATTCCAAAGAGGTAATTAAGCTTGATCCTCGAGTCAAGAACCGCCCATAGAGCAAGAACCATACTATAATCACTCCATTACTTCTCAAACTTGATCATCATACTTTCAACCATGTCTCTAATAAGGGTGTATTTATCTTTGATGTTTGTCATCAAAACACAATGAATTTTCTAAATTTGCAAAAAATACAAATTGAAAGTAGGGTAAGACGTTCCGGAAATCAAGTTTGTGGTCTCAGAATGAATATCTTATCTCCTCTTTTCCAATATTCTTATGAAGGACAAACCTTATAATTATCATCATGAAAATTAAGTCTTGCAAATACACGTCGGTACTTCAATGCACTTTGAAGCATCAAATAAGTAGAACTCCAGCTAGTAGAAACATCGTAAGACAAACCAGCCGATGTTTCAACACCCCAAATGAGTTCAATGTATTCCTTGAATTTTTTCATTCCACCCTCAGAGCCCTTCACATATTTCACACTTTCCCTAATCTTTTTCAATACGTCACCAAGTACTTTCAAACCCTCTTGCACAATCATATTTAAAACATGTGCTGAGCAACAAACATGAAAGAACTCTCCCTTAGATAATAACTAGTTTTGCAAGACAAGTTATCTTTTCAAGTGAGCTTGCATCATGTCATTAGCAGAAGCATTATCTAATGTGAGTGAATAAATCTTCTTCTCAATTCCCCAGATAAAAATTCAAGAACTTTTTTAGATATCTCAGATCCCGTATATGGAGGAGGCATATGACAAAAGTTTAGAATTGTACTCTTTAAATTCCAGTTAGAATCAACATAATGAGTAGTCAAGCAAATCTAACCTTCACTTGTACAAGTTGTCCACATATCAGAAGTTTATAAAATTCTAGTGGGAATATTAGCTAACTCTTTCTTAAGAGCTTCTTTCTTTGTCTTGAACATTTCATCAACATCAGCCTTAATGATATTTCTTGAAATAGGAGAAAATTCAGGGTTCAAAAATTTCATCCAATCCCTAATTTTTTGAAACTCAATAAATTTATATGGAAAATCATGTGCAATGATTGCAGCAACACCCATTGACCTATAAACCTTTTTATCTATTGTAAGATTCTTTTGAGTCTACCTTGCAAGTCGATCATTACTTGACCTACATTGGCATATTCGATTTCAACACACTTTTTCATATGACGATTCAAAGACGTGGTACCATGATTCCTGTCGCCCCCTTCAAAATCTTTGAACAACCGTTGCTCTTAGCCAATAGATTCCCATCTCTATCCACCCCAACTTTAGTAAACACTTTCTAACAATCGGCACTTGAAGTGTTGACCTTCTTAGACTTAGGTAAAATATCATCTTTTGTTTTTCTTAATTCACTTTCACCAATAGTTTCATTCTCCAAATCAACCACATTCACATTCACTTCATCTACAATTTCATTACCAACAGTTTGTGATTCCATTTCAAGTTATCACATACGTATCCAAATAAAACAACTTTAAATGTATTCAATCATATCAAAATGAAAAGTTAACACATACATTTTAATCCATTACCACTTTTGACATTCTTCTATATGTATATCAAATGAAAGGAAAGAAAGGAAAGAGCATCACAACTATAAACTATAAATAGTTCTCATTCCACTAAAATAAAAAGGGATAAAACAGTTCTAATTTCACTAGACTATAAATAATTCTCATCTCATTATAGGAATATGCAGAGTTATTTCTTGCTCTTGTTATATATTAGCATCACCACTGAAAGGAAAGAAGAAACTCAAAGTAAAAACTCAGATTATCTAGTATTTTTGAATGAAAGGTGAATCCAAAGTCAAATTAATTTTTTTTAGCTAGATAAGGTGAATCCAAACTCAAATGAACTTACGAGAAATGAAACCAGAAACTCAAATTAAAAACTCAGATTTTGAAAGAGACAGGTTTTAAAACTCAAATTAAAAACTCATATTCTTCCATTGAAAACTCATGTTTTAAAAACTCAGAAATCAAATTAAAAACTAAGATTTTAAAAACTCAAATAAAAATACTACACAGAGAGAGAGAGAGAGAGAGAGAGAGAGAGAGAGAGAGAGAGAGAGAGAGAGAGAGAGAGAGAGAGAGAGAGAGAGAGAGAGAGAGAGAGAGAGAGAGAGAGAGAGAGAGAGAGAGAGAGAGAGGCGACGTGTGTGTGTTTGTGTGTGTGAGAGAGATGTTTTGAAACTCAAATTAAAAACTCACGTTATCTAGTATTCTTGTTATATATTAGCTAGAATAAAAAAAGCAACAACAAATTCTTCCATTGAAAGAGACATGTTTTGAAACTTACCATTATTTTTAACCGACAGAATCAGAACAAAACGTGTTTTCTTTTGGATAGGAGAGAGAAAGAGTGTTGTACATGTACTGTCTTTAACCCTAATTCAATTTGATGGGTTTTTTTTATGGGCCATAACTTAAGATATCAATAAAATTAATTTCAGGCTTAATTGCAATTTTGGTCCCCCTATTATCTTTTTTTTTTTTGGGTTTTGGTCCCCTATTTTAAAATCCGAAATTTTAGTCCCTTTATTTTAGTTTTTTGAGAATTTTGGTCCCCGTGCAAATCCGAAGGCAATTTTTAATAAAATGAAACTCAAATTGAGGACATATTCAACATGAATCTTAAATAAAATTAATTTTTTTGAACAGTTCATTGTTGAACTGACACTGACACATCATCAATGTGAGCGTCATTTCATTTAAAATTGCCTTCGAATTTGCAGGGGACCAAAATCCTCTAAAAACTAAAATATAGGGACTAAAATTTCAGATTTTAAAATAGAGGGACCAAAACACAAAAAAACAAATAATAGGAGGACCAAAATTGCAATTAAGCCTTAATTTTATTTTTCTTAAATTTATACTCGCGGGCAGCCCGTGACCTCCCCATGTCCGCCCCATTTTTTAACGGTGCAGAGCAGGGAGGGCATACTTAAATATGCGGGTTTAAAATTCAGGCTCGATCTGCAAAAAATGACGGATAAAACGAGTTTTTCCCGCAGACCGGACCCGTTTTGCCACCTCTACATTTGATTGATACATAAAAAAAATACACTTTTTTTATAGTCAAAGATGATAACATTAAAAAAGAGTACAGAAAGTACTCGTAAACCAAATACAGGAATCAAGAAGAATTTATAATACATTAACATAATTAGTGGTGTTCAAAATCGAACCGGTCCAATAGAAAATCGCTAATCAAACCAAACTGAAACCGCAAAAAAATCACATTTGGTTCGAATATGTTTGAGTCATTTTTTAATAAAACCGCGCGGTTCGGCTTTGTTTGCAGTTTGTATTTTACAAACCAAACTAAATCGAACCAAACCGTATTATGTTACAATTCAAACTTCACTTAACCCACTCCCTACCCAAACTTAAACCTATTATGCCTTAATCTTACGATTATGTGTTTAATGCTCCTATTTTTCTCTAATCTCTCATCTCTTTTGCTCTTTCTTTTTCATCTTCTCTAATCTTTATTCTCATATGTTTTTTCTATTTCATTATAATGTTTTTGATATTGTTTTCTATACTATTTTATGTTTTTATTTCACTTTTCTCTAATCTTATTTTTGTATATCAAATGGTAAATTATTGTCAATTATGATGAATTTTGTTATAAAATGATAACACATAAATGACTAAATACAAAACTATGCTGTCATTTATCTGTATGTATGACTCAATAATTTTTTAAAAAAAAAAAAAAATAGAACCAACCCAAATCGGATTAGTTTGGTTTGATTTGGTTCGGATTTATTTTTAAAAGTAAACCGAATCAAACTGAACTGCACACTTTTTTCTCTTGTAGTTCGGATAATTTTTTACGTCAAAACCGCACCACAAACACCCTTGAACATAACCGTCTATCTTAAATCCGAATATGTAATACATTGGATTAACTTTTGGGATAGTTAAAATGTGATTCCTATTACTTAAATTTGACTCTAATATATTTGGAAGGGGGTAGGGGTGTGAAAAAAAACCGGTTATCCTTAATCAAATTGGTATCCAAATTATTCCACTTTTTAAAACTCAATCCAAATGCTAAAATATAAAAGCGGGTATTCATTTTGTTATCCAATTATAAACTGATACCCATAATAATAATGTGGTTTAGTTATTGGATACCCAATTTTATTAAGTATTAAATTTAGATACTTGATTCTGGTATTAAGTATATTTCTACATTACATATCAGACGCTTAAGCATTATGATCATATATTAGTTGTCAAATATTTTTATACTGCTATATCATTTTTAAACACAGAATGCTGTCAAATATTTTTATACTGCTATATCATTTTTTTTTGAAGAGACTGCTATATCATTTTTAAACATAGAATGCTGTCAAATATTTTTATTCTGCTATATCATTTTTATACATAGAATGCTGTCAAATATTTGTTATACTGTTATATCATTTTTATACATAGAATCAAGTTAATGTTAAGTTGATTAATCATGTGTTTGATTATACTCTCATCAAATTTGTTTTAAGTATTTAAATTTAAATATTAATATTAATTGAAAAGAATAACATTTAGATTTAATTAGATAATTTTTTTAAGAGCCAAATTTAAAAAAAAGAAAAATTAAATAATTATTTTTGACATAAATTAGTTAAAATAAATAAGCTGGTTAGTTTTTGATACAACTTGGTTTTAAAAAAAAAAATTGGTTATAAAGTTTTTTTTTATTAAACTTCTTTCAAAATTGGATTTTTAAAGAAAATAAAAAATAGGTTTTAAGAGAAACCGATTTGGCTTAATTGCAACTTTAATCCTCCTATTTTTTTTATTTTTTTATTTTGATCCCTCTATTTTAAAAATTATTATTTTAATCCTTTTTAAAGTTTTTTGGAGACCAAAATCAAAGAAAAGACAAAATAAGGGAACTTTTACGTTAAAGTATAATTTTATGCATATACTATTTTTCTTTTATATTGTTTCCTCTCAATTCGGATACCACACCACTCACCCCTTAGTTGTATTTTATACATTGTCAGACACCGTATCCAATAACATTTCTCTAAATTTACATTCAAATTTATTGTCCAACCCTTTAATATACCTATCAAATACAAATTATTCCACCTTAAACTCTTTTTTTTTTTTTAACTAAACTTACTTCTACCAACTTATTTTATTATCAAATTTTCGCAGGCAATCACACTTGCTCTTAAGTCAGCACTAATAGTAGCAAAAAATCAGCTTATCTAAAAACAAACAATAAAATGAAGAGCGCACAAAAGTGTAATGAACCCATTACATGGGAGTAATGCCATTGCCAATGGACAATTCTTCATTTTCCAGTAAAAAATGATGTAAATGAACATGGATTAAAATTAATACAAGCTGTAGTTTTTGAAACATCAAGACTTAATTAAGTAACACCAATATTGTCATAAAATTTGAATCCTTTTGAAATCCTATATCACATTTACCCAACTCATTATGTTCTAAAAGATAGGCAACCAATACAATAGCCACGATAAGGTGTAAAAATTGCACGGGAAGGCAACACACCATTCAAATCATGAAAGATATTGAATCATGAGCTCATGAAACAGATTGAAGTGCTCTATCAAAGCTTTCTTCAGCTGCTGATACCCTCTTGACCAGTACATGATCTGGGTGTGAAAGTTTCAGCTGGCTGCAAAACAGTGCACAATTACAAGTCACTCACTAGTGCAAAATTCACATTCTCAATCACATTAACCAAACATAGAAACACAACAATACTTGATAAAGGTTAAAGATAGAAATAAAATTCAGATTTTCTTTATTATTTCATGTATTTGGCACTCACAATTCAAGTAAACTGCAAATCATTTACATAGAAATAACTTTTTAAGTAGCAAGAGGGCAATAAATAAGGAGATGATTGAATTATATTGACACAAGAAATGTAACAAGATCTCCAGAACACAAGAACAATTTGCAAGGGAATAATCTATGTCTAGAAGTATATTGGGACATTCAACTAATAAGAAATAGAAGAAGGGCTCCACTAAGTAAAGTTAAATAGGAGAGTAGCTGTCAAACTTAAAGGACATCCATTTGACAGATTTTGCTGATGCAAACTAAAGAGAATAACAATATTATATAAGCATGCCAACTTCTCTCTAAGCATAAAATCTTTAAGATTTCTAGGTAGGTATTTGAAATAGTTTTTCCAGCAAGGTCTGGTTCATATTTCAAGAATAATGAAGTCGTTAAACAGAACCAAAGTGAATAAACATATATTTTAACAAATACAATATTGCATATAGTATATGATATTAGAGTTTTGGACTTGTCATTTTCCAGTTTCACTATTGGGAGTAGTAATGTGGTATACGATTCTGTTGGTACTTAAATACCACTAGGAAATATTAGAAATTGGAACTAAGTTGTGTACTGTTATTGTAAGAATTGATGTTACATTATGTTACTAATTACTACTCCCTCTAGTTATTATTACAAGAGAAAGTTTACTTTTAAGATTTTATTGAATATACAATGTATCTGGTCTATAATTTGTTTAGATACATTGGTTATTCAATGAATCTAAAAAGTAAATTTTCTCTTAAAATAGGGAACAGAGGGAGTGTTTACTATTGAATGATATGTTTAGAGGCTTCTTCTAATGTTCACAACTCAAGTCAATGTTGTATGGTGCATAACTTTTTTTGACCATTAGATTAAAGAGATCCACCACCATGCCACACCTCTAAAGCCCATGCACCGACAACATCGGGCCACCAATAGACAAGCCACCACCACCATATTTCTCCCATCATCAAGCTCTATCTCCTACACCAGACGATTCATCAAACTTCCACCATCATTGTCAAAGCTCTGTTGCCTACAAAGGTTGTTTTCAACCACCATGACACCAGATCATGAAAACGAACATAAGGTTTGTAATTGTATTACTCGTCATATCCTCTATGAAACCCACTAATTTATTTTATGGCCTGGGAAGTTTAGATTTTTAACTGTCGCATTCATGTTCACCACACTGCCAACTGCTGCCATCTCTGTTATGAGACTTCTCGTGATAGATTTAAGAGCAAAGGTGGTAGTTGAATAATGCCTGATCTAGAAATTTAACAGGTGTAGACCTTTCTATTCTGTAGGTGGGACTAATGAGAAACAACTACTTCAAATCCATAAATAGGTTCTAAATCGCAAAGAGGACGAAAAAAGCAAGCAACAAACAACAGATGAAGAGGGGAAACTTTGCATTATCAATTAATTAGTATCTTAGAAAGCAATGGCAGGATGGTAAGCGCTCAGCTTGAAGTGCAAAATAAATATTTCTAGTTGGATCATGAGCAATGCTCAGATGCAGCAATCTTGTGTTGGTGAGGGGAAAATTCTGGTGTATTAGGTCTATAATAGATTTGATGAGATTAAAGCATCTAACAGTGGAGATTTGATTTTAAAAAATGCTGTGCACCATGCACTGTTTAATAGACTTGTGCACAATAGCCATTGCCATGTTTAGGAAATAATTCAGTAATGAAGCTGTTTTAAATGAGATTTGCCACACAAATGAACCATGCCTGGATAACAAGCCAAACTCAGAACCGCAATCAATGCACTTTGGTTTCTAATATATGTCATCCGTGAAATATTTTAGGTTTAATGCCAAACCTCAAACTGAACTAACTCTGATAATGATACCCCCCATCTACTCATGACTTACTACTTCAAAACACAACTCAATGGCTGGGTGTGGAACCAGCTCATAGCATTCTGAACCCTAGGGATTTTAATGCACCACATTTATATAAACTCTAGCACTATATACCACAGCTTTTTATTAGAAGAGTCCAAAGCTTGGCTTTTGGAATTTGAAATCCTAAAACACCTATTTAATAATCTCATTACCAATAGCTATCATCTTAACCATTGAGAGCTACAAACAAATGACTCTCTAAAAGAATGACTCATGGCACTAGTTGGGGAAACAAATTTCATACACAAATAATCCTCTGCGGTCCTTAACACTTTAAAATTCTAGAGTTATATCAGAGTTTAGTAACAATTTTTTCAAGGAACAAAAGATTCTATTGTTATAAATCGGGAATATACATCCATGCTAGGATAAATAAAATCAACATAAAACATTACAAGTGAGGGAAAGAGGAGAATAATAACAATAAATATGTCAAGTGGGAGCTTACCTGAATGATTTAGAAGATGGTTTGCCAAGGTGAAGACAGCATACAACTAGATTGGCCAGTGTTTCTGGATCCCTAGCATCCTGCATAATTCACAAAGGGTTAGTTCACCACAAACATCATTTCCAAAACCAATAATTACCTTATTAAACTCTACTCCAGCACAATCTTAAAGCTCTAAAACGAAGAACCAACAGAATTTTTATCTTTATTTAATAGAATATCAAATCACCGACGCCCTTTTAAATGAAAGTATTGTCAAATGAAATTGAAACGAATAAGCAATGCAAAATAAACGTGCCTTGTTGAGTGCTTCAACCAAAAGAGTCTCAGCTTCATCAAAGTTACCCATTTGCATGCAACAAACAGCCTTGCCATTCAAAAGCAAACTAGTAGACTGATATCTCTCAGACAAATCTTGGAAGATCAAATGTGCCTCTTGGATCTTCGATCCTCCCTAATCCAACACCAATAAAACACATCAAATTCCAAATTCACCAACATTCTTATTCCTCGGAAAGACAATTTTCATTTCGATAATAATAATATATCACATTCGAAAATCAACAGCCAAAACACTTTTCATGTGGATGGCGATAATAATAATTTATATTCAAAATTACCACAGACAAATCAAGCCACGCGTTGGCAAGTTGAGTGAGTGTATGATCCTCATCGATCTGCTGCATAATCCTAAGCTGTCTCTCAGCATAATCAGACCTATGCATCTTAATGAAGATTTGCACATTCAATGCAGTCCTGAACACCAACCAAGATCCAATCACTAACAAACTATTATATCTACTTCGTCTCATCAATACTATCCAAATTGAAATAATGAACAAATTAAATCAAAATGAAAACAATTTTACAGTTCCATGGTTCCACCAGCATTAGTATATTTAAGCGCCTCATTGAAATCCTGTTCATGCAAAAAGATAATTCCAGCAACAAGTCTCAAGGTCGCATTGTTTCCAATCGCAGGATCAGCGAGCCATTCTTTGATACTAGAGATCGCAGATTCCTACAACACGAAGAACAACAGAAACGATAAATTTACGATAAATCAAAAGGAGAACGACAAATTGAGAGAAATGATAAATTGCGACCTTGGAATCGGGAGATGAGAAATAGAGAGCGAGCAATTTAACGGCCTGAAGAGGAGTAGGAGCGGAATCGTTGATTTCGGAGATAACGAACTGTAACTGACCGAGTGCGATGTAGCAGCGGTGGACGAGAGTGTCGCGCTCGACGACGTCGTCTTGAGAGAGGCCGTTAACTTCGCTGCTGTTGATGGCGGCTTGGTATGCGCCGAGGTAGAAGTTGTTACGGAGGTTGAACAGGTGATCTGGTGTAGCCATTGATGGATGGATCTAGATCTTGGATGGTTGCTGGAATAGATTCAGATTTGCAGAGGGAGAAGAGAAGGAGGAAGGAAAATTGTGTTGTTTTTTAGATTTGCAATGGTGGTGCGTTTTTTATGGGCTTTTATTGTGAATTGGACTTGGCCTTTTTTCTATGAATTGGATAGACTTTTTGAGAGTTTCTTAATGCACACTTTATAGGGTAAAAGAATCTTATGGAAAATGGAAGATATTTTTCTGATTTCGAAAATATATTTTTGGACGCACCTTTTGTATCATACACAAACAAGTAAATTTGGTTTGACTCTATAGGCAAAGAAAAATTATTCTCAGAGATACCTCTCTGAAAGTTTCATAAAATAATTTGCGAATTAATCATTATAGAGAGAAATCTGGAGATGTACCTCTGGTACATTTAAGCAAGAATTTGGAATGTTGCCACCTTTGCATGTCAGATTATTCCGAAGATGCATCTTTAAAAAAATCAAATGTGAAATTGCTAAAATAACCACCTGCATGATCAAAGTCCATTTCCATTTTTTCCTTAAACCCTCTCCAAAAACTCATTCATCCTCAATCAAGTTTTTCACTCCAAATCTCCATTCTTGTGTTTCATCAAATCAAAAAGAGCTAAAGAAGTTGGAATTTAAGGTAAATTTCATTTATTTCAACCCTCATTGCTCATATTAATCTGATTTTGAAGCAAAAAAAGTCACTCAATAATCAGAAGTGTATTTTTCAGATTCTTTAAAAACTCATTCTCTATTTTCTGTTATGGGTGATTCTAAGTATTTAATGTTTTTGTTTTCATTAGGTATGGTGTATCCCGATGCTATCCTCAAACCTATTGTGTCTTAGGATGTTTCACATATAGTAGTAAATGTGGTAGATACTGTGAACCATTTTAAAAATTAATAAGAGTATGAATTTCGTGATCACATGCCACAATGGATTCGTACAGAGGCAACCAAACGGGCGTTTGGTGTTATGATCGGAAGGTCTGATAATGATTCAGATATAAGAAGTGAATTTGTAACATTGACATGTGAAAGAAGTGAGAAATATATACCTCCTCTCTGGTATGAACATCATAATGAACATCATTTGGCATGTTGAAAATGTTCCCTTTATCGACAATACACCTTCAAGATAATTTAAGATAATTGAGTACACCCCTATTAAAGACCTGCAATACGCACTGCAGGAGCTTCTACCATATGACAAAAATTGCTAAATTGTGAAGATCGAGTATCGCTTATCATCCCTTGACAAATAAGGGAAGCTTGAGTTCAAGAACCATGAGCTCAAGAGAGATGTTAATTTAAGGGCTATGTGGAGAAACTTTTTCCGTTTCGAATCAAAAGTTCCGATCGAGTTGGATGCGACTGTTTCGAGATCGGTCGATGATATTATCAAATGTTAAGACGTCCACCTGGATATTAAACTGTAATGTTTGATCTATGTTAAAATCCCTTATGTATTGCTAATTTTATGATATCAATAGTATTTTTATTTTATTAAGTTATTGTTTTTCCGTTCTGTTTTTCTGCTTCTGACCTTGCAAGTTTTCAAAATTATACCTTCGAAGGTGTTACATATATGCATTTCTAGAATAATTTATGTTTCAACTGAAGTTTGGTGCCTCCGGAGATACATCTCAGACATCTGGGGGCATCATAGTATTTTCACGATGTGCTAGAAGGTTATGTGGTGCATTGAGAAATTCTCAACTTTTTTTACACACATTTTAGCATAAATTGTTGCGTCACCTTTATTTAGCCAAGTTTTTGGGTTTGTACGGAGATGCATCTCCGGTCACATCTTTTTTACACACATTTCAGCACAAATTGTTGATTCATTCTTATTTTGCAAAAAATTAGGTGTGTCCGGAGATGCATCTCTGAATGATGTCCAGAGATATATCTCCGGACACACCTTTTTACACACATTTCAACACAAATTGTCGAGTCACACTTATTTTGAAAAAGTTTAGGCGTGTCTGAAAATATATCTCCAAACATTTTAATCTTGTTTTCTCTCTTAAATAAATTTAAGTCATCAAAATTGGCAAATATCAATAGTACATATATTTTCTAGGCTTAAATAGTATGTTGGTCCCTGTAGGTTAGCGTGTTTTTGTTTTTAGTCCATAATTTTATTTTATTTTTGAAAATAGTCCCTGAATGTTAAATTTTTTTGGTTTTAGTCTTTCAAGTGAAAATTTGCAGGAAACCTGCAGATTTTAAATTTAAGGACTAAAATTAATTTTTTTTAACATTCAAGGGACTATTTTAAAAAAAAATCCAGATTAGGGACTAAAAACAAAAACACTCTAACTTCCAAGGACCAACATATTATTTAAGCCTTATTTTCTATTGATATTTTGGATGATTATCACCTTAAGTTAATCGAGTAGAATGAATTAGTTGCGTCTGGGAATAATTCGATATTGATATTTTGATGATGTTTTGGCGATGTTTTAATGTGATGAATATGGTGAACTATTGTGAAGCTTGTGAATTTGCAGGAGATTAATGTGACAATTATTATCAATGATTATTGATAGTTTTGGTGATATAGGCGAATGCCTTTGTGACGATATTTTACGATGTGTTTGTGATTGTTGAATTTCATTTGTGTCGCATGATTTGCTTATTTTGATGACGGCCTCAATTGGTGAACAGTGACGAAGGCTTATGCCTGTTGGAATGCCTCTATTTATTGGCAATTGGCGATGGGGGCTGAAGCCTTGGATACCACATGCATTTGCATCCGTTGTGTCTCATTAATTTGGATTGTTTGTGACTTTGTGTGAATTTGAAGTTTAAACCGTTTTGGAGGAAATTATGAATTGAGATATGTTATAACCTAAACCGTAAATATACTGTTTATCATAACTTCATTTATATTGTTTGATATCTCACCCTTTACTTGTTTTCGCCGTTACCTTTATATTGGTAACGTGCAGGTGATGGCGGTGAGTGAAGATTAGTCGCCATAAGTCGAGTCGGTTGTCACTCTGATACGTAGCACTCGGGAGGACAAACACGTGTTTTCTTTAATTATTTATTTGCTGAATTTTTAATGATGTTTTGTTTTGGTTTATACCTTGACGTTAATTTGTGAAGATGCTATGATGATTAAACTAAATTTTGGTGAAACTATGTGAATTCCGCTGTGAGGTTTATTTTATTGGGTGAAGTGATTTTGAGGATTAAATTAAATGTTATAATTTGTCCGTTTAAATTTCATGTGCTATGTATCTATGTGAAGGCGTGTATGCCGTGTATGAATTAAATGACGAAATGTGACATTCCATGTGATTGTTTGAAATTTTACACTCTGATTTTTGAAATAAATGTTTGGGAAGATTTGGGGTGTTACAGTCATCGTCCTAATTCTCAGAATCAGCTTCCGCAATGAGATGATCGTTATAAAGGTCCTTCAAAAATGAGAACTTCGCATGCACCCCATTAGTCAAGGAACACTGCTCAACTGCCATTACTGGTTGAGCACCTAAATACTCAACCATCCACTCAAATTGAGTGATTAAGGAGTGACTCAATGGCAACATAATGAATGATGCAGGAGTGACTAATGAGCCTCCTTCGAATAGGAAGGTGTAGCAGAAAGGCAACGTAATCTAGAGTGATCGTCATCTCTCCAATCAGAAAGTGGAAAGACGACATCTCTTTGTGCACTCTTTTTACGAATGCCCCTTGCTTTCTGTGGTTAATGGTTCTATAACTGGAACAACAAAGTCCAGAAAGTCCGGAGGCAATAATGGCCTCCCTGAACCAATTTGCAGTAGGATGATGCAGAGGGAATATTTTGCGAGCGTGGTTCACAGACTTTAGTACCATTTATTCTTGTAAAATAAAAATTAATAACAAGAGGGAGGTGTAATAAAAAAGTAACACTATAATAAAAATTGTAATAAAAAATGTATATGTATAGTGGAAACATGTCGGGCGACATGATCGGAGTAATATATTAAGAGGGAGTTGTTAGAGGGCCCTCTTGGGTAGGCCAAGGCAACATGCATGGTGCCGAAACACGAACCTCCTCGGGTGCAGGAAGATGAACCTCCTCCGGTGCCTCGTCATTATCCTTAGATGAGGACGCACGGGATAGACGACTCTTGGGAGCAGAAGTGGTTGGTTCCTCCACTTCCTTCCGCTGTACTCGATCGCTTGCTCGACCCCTCGCAGCTTGTTCAGTTCTCTCACGCCGAGCGGAAGCAGTTTGGGTTGGCTTGCCGAGTCTAACTCTATTCGGATTCTCAGCCATTTTTCCTAGAAAAAGAATAATCACAAGAACAGGTTTGTAAAAGTTGTAAAAAACAACTCAAGCATAATTCCAAATATGCATATACGGAACCCTTCAGAGGTGTTTTTGGAGATGCACTTTTAAAACTACCTGCGACATCCATTTTTGGAGCTCACACAAAAATCACCAAAAAAATGCAATTTTTACACATTTTTTACATCAAACAAGGAACATTTTACAATACACAACTCAACCTACTATCTTTAAATGATCCTAAACAAATTATTATACACATGCAAAGTAGAAACAAGAATTTACAAAAACTTACTCAAATTTGAAAATGTGTTGAAATGAGTTGCAATGAGTGGAAATGATTAGAAATGAGATGAAAGAAGTTTTGAAATGTAGAGATTTTAGGATTTAAGGGTGTTTGAGGGTTTAAGATGGAAAAGAGAAAAAATGAGGGGGTTTCTGTCATGAGTTAAATTATATACCTTAATTTGGAGATGCATCTCCAAAAAACCCAAAATTTAAAAAAAGAAAGTTCATTCGAAGATGCATATTCGAAATTCCCTTGATTTTGAAAAAAAAAAAGTGTTTCAGTGATGCATCTCCAAGAAAACCCCTTAAAAAATGAATTCTGGTGTGTTCTGAGATGCATATTTGAATTCTAAGGGAAAAAAAATTTCTCCAGAGCCCCCTAAGAAGATTAAGGAGGTGGAAAAAGAAATTCTTTAATGGCTATCATACTAATTTATTTAGACCTTCCCGAAACATTAAACAATAAGACATGATTAAGGCTTATGATAGACTTCAGTGGGACTTTATTAGTAACACCCTTCTGACCATGGGGTTTCCCAATGACTTTACCAATATTATTATGAATTGTTTATCTAGTGTCTCCTTCTCTATCCTGATAAATGGCTACTCCCTCCGTAATAATTTATAAGAAAAAATATGTATTTTTTTGGTAACAAATTATAATTAAAAAATATTAATTTTATTTCATTTAAGCATCTTTTTCTTAAATATGTATTTTTTAAGATAAAATTAAATGTAAATTACATTTAATTTGGCTTCTCTTTTTTTTTTTCATAAACAACCACCAATCAAAATTGTTTTTACATATTTTCCGTATAACATACTTCAAAAAACACACAAATTTAAACTTTTTTAATAACTATGAATTTTTGCTTATTACAGAGTAGTATCTTATTAATTATTTGAAAATATCATTTTGATCGAGGAAAGTCCAAAATATATTCAAGCCTAAATCATTCAGGATTTAAGGCCCATGTAATCCTATAATTTTTTGGCTTAAATGCACTTTTGGTCCCCCTAGTTTGGACTTTTTAAACAAAGTGTCCCCCTATTACAAAACCAACGAATCATATCCCTTAATTTAGCATGACTTTGGATTTACATGGTCCCCCATTCATTTTAGCTGATGTGTCATGTCTTTTAATGAGGTGTCAAAAATATGATGTATCCATGTCATCAGGTGAGATTATTTTATTAATAAATTGTTTATTATAATTTCCATAATTAAATATAACCTAATTTTTATTGTTTTATAATCAAACATAATTGGATTTAGGTATTTGATAGAGAAGCTTCATCTTCTTCCTCCTTGCGCAACTTGACTTGTATTTTTTCCCACTTGCGCAATTGTTCATCATCTTCATAAACCATGTCACAGCAGTCCGGTTTTAGCCATGGTAGCATAACTTCAATTCGTTCGAGGTACGTATGCAAGTGTGGTCTCGATGCTCCATTCTTGACGGCATGGACGGATGCGAACCCAGGTCGCCGTTTTTATGGATGTGGCATGTATAAGGTATGAATCGTTTTGTTCATCTTCCTCTGTAATTGGTCTGAGTGTTACTCATCTTCTTCTTCGTTGGTGACAACAGATCCAAGGATTCAAAAAATGCAGTCATTTCGCTTGGCAAGACGAGGAGATGAATCCTAGGGCAAAAGAGTTAATCTCTTCACTATTAAATAACTTGAATGAGGAGAAGGAGTTGGTTAACATCTACAAGGCAAAGGAAGACGAATTGAAGATGAAAATGAAGATCTTGAAGAAATAGTTGAAGATCAATTGGATTTTGTTTTTTTTCATGTTGTTTGTATTTGTTGGGACAACATTGATGAAGTAGGGTAAAGTTGAAATAACATTGATGAAATGGTATACTGGTTTATTTTGTCAGCAATATACAATGTAATGCAAAAGTTCAATTCAATTTTATTGTGTTAATTTGACACCAATGTTAATTTAATGTTATGCTTATAACCTGTTTGCAAATGTTAATTCAATGTTAATTTGACTCCAATGCTTCTAACCTGTTAATTGGACACAACAATGCTTATAACCTGATAATTTGACACAACAATACTTCTAAATTGACAGAATTTTGACAACATAGGTACCTGCAATTTTGACACAAATATTTGACACAATAATGAAGTCAATATATGACTTATTTTGTACCTGTAATTTTGACACAAAATATTTGACACAAATTTATATGCCTTAAATTTGACAGAATAATGAATCCAAAATAACACCTTAAATGCATTAACATTGTTAGAATAATACCTTACAACATCCATTACATTAACATTGTTCTAATATGTAATACAACCATCAGTAACTTAACATTGTTCTTGCAATACGTTACACCAAAATAACACCAAAATAACACCTAAATAACACCTAAATAACTACTCCTGAGTGGGTTGAGGAGCTTGTGATCCTTGACCAATTTCTATTTGCTTCTCCTTAGTCTTCACCTTCTTAGCCTTAGCAGCCTTCTTTGGTTTGTTGCCACCCTTTGGAATTGCCCTATCTGCATCACTCTTACCCTTACAGCTCCTTTTATTATGTCCCATAGCACCACACTTTGGAGATGTAACAGTGGAAAACCTCCTTGGCAAAATGTGGGGATTCCTTGGTTCATCATTTGTTTTGTTCCTTTGTTTTTTGGGCCTTCCTATTGCTTTTCTCATAACTGGGGGTTCAACTTGATTCTGATCATCCACAGGCCACAACTGTAGTCCATTGGTTGGATACACAATGTGGGAATAAGTCTCCATAAAAGTTGATTTTCTGTTTCAATCATAACAGTAATCAATTGTATGCCATACAAAAAATAATAAACAATTACACCCTTAATAAATAATCATACCTATAACATGAAGCAACATACTCCTCTGGCTTTTTCTTGATGTTCCAAATGCATGCAATCACATGGCTACAAGGTATACCAGTCAGTTGCCACTTCCTACATGAGCAAGTTTCCTTCTTAAGATCAACACAGTAGGTATCATTGCCATTAGTGACACCAAATATGGAAATGTCATCATCACCATGCCAAGTAGAACTCCACCCTTGTGCTTGCTGCTTATGCTTCTCAATGACCAGTTGAATTTTAGGACATATTGAACCTGTGTACCCCTGAAGCAACTCCTTCTGATTTGCAATCCTCTTAGTGATGTATTGTTTGATGCCCTCCAATAATGTGATAATGGGTTTCTCTCTATGCTCTAAAATAGCCCTATTGAATGCTTCACACATATTGTTTACCTGTAAATCACATTTGGTATAGGTGTTGAAATGTGATCTGCTCCAATGGCTAGCAGGTATATCCACCATGTCCTTCCATGCATCCTCTTTCATTGTCTTCATTTTCAGCACTGCCTTTTCCCAAGCAGGAATTGTTGTTGCTCTAGCAGCAGCCCACAATACTTCTTTGAGTTCAAGTCCTGAGTGTCTCTTCTTCCAGTTGCCATACAAATGCTTAACACACAATCTACACTCCATATTGTCACTAATGGCTTGAACAGCTGGAACAAGTCCCTGTGAAATAAACAAATGAAAATAGCATTCATAAAATGTATACAAATGAAATGAAAACAGAAAGTGTTAGATATTAGATGTTACCTTTTATTGATCTGATATAAAGGAATATGACCTATGATTGTAACCTTCTAGATCATGCAGAAGAAGGTCCAAAAACCATTGCCATGAATCCTTTGTCTCAACTTCTACTATAGTATAAGCTATTGGAAAAATTTGATTATTACTTGTTGAAAGTATTTTGGGTAAATATTTTCTAATATATCGTATCCACAGAGACTGAGTAATATTGCTGCCGTTCTATAGTTGGATTATAATGAGTTAGCGAAAAGTAGTGGTTTTGATTGTTTGTTCTCAAATTGCATATAATAGAATAATAATTGACTGATAAAAAGATTAAAGACGAATAACAATGGTGAATAAATATGTTGAGTTCTAGGGTTCATCAACCTATTCACATACAATAATCAATTAATCCACGAGTGAACATTATTTAAGTTATTATCTTCATTCATCCTCAAAACTGATATTATGTCTAATGATCAATCTAGAACCACCTCTACCGGTATGATATTCGATCTCTCAGAATAACTATAAAGATAAAGGGAATTAACCACGATGATTTATGAAAACTTCTTCAAAATCTCATCTCTGAGTATTAATCAACAAGTCAATGTAAAAACCTAGGGCAAAAGTATAAACCCTATCTCTCGATTGATAGTTCAACAATGATATAAAATAAAAGCAAGGTTTTTCATTGATAATAAAGCTTAAACAATTGTTCACAGGAATTAATCAAAGTAATTGCATCTTCATAGGTTAACTACTACCTTAAACTCAACACAATGGGGTTTAGCTCTCCATAGTCATGAAGAACACACAAGATTTCATGGAAGGATTCATCTTCATCAAGGGAATGTCTTCAATTGATGTTGAATTCTCCGTCGGAAGTTGTTTTCTGCTCTAGAATATGATTGCTCTCTGAAATTCGTTCACCAAAGTCTCCCTTCTTATGAGGATTAGGGCTTCTATTTATAACAATTTATCCTTGTAACGCAACTATCGCGCCTCGGCACATATTGGCGCGGCGCGAACCCAAGTCAGAAGGGATGGCGCGTCTCGCTCCTTATTGGCGCCGCTCGACCTTTGTTTCACCTTCCTTTTGGAATCATTTTTCTTGATGTAGACATTCTGTTGGTTTTCCATACCATAGTCCTTGACTGCATCCCTAATCACTTCTTTATTAGTAAACATCATCCCTAGTTGAAATTTCATCCCTTCACTTGATTTATAAGTAGGAAATTTCAGACCCTCTTCATCCTCATCATCAGACCTCGGGGTGTATATAAGTGGTCTGAGTCCTCACTATCTTCACGGACCTTAATCTGATCTTTCTCTTTCTCGCAGCTTGAAATCTCACCCAATGTCTCTTGTGGAAGAACCTTGGTCCAATTCATCTCACTCACATCAGATTCTCCACTAAATTGGAACTCATTGTCCTCATAACTACCCTCAGTTGCCACATAATCCTCATCAATGTCATCTTCCTTATTACCAACTCCAGCCTCATTAGCTACTCCAGACTCAACACCCTCACCAACACCATCCGCCTCAATGTTTTCTTCCTCATTACCTACTTCGGCTTCACCACCTTCACCAACACCATCAGCCTCATCAATATTTTTCTTCCTCATTACCTGCTCCAGCCCCAACATCCTCATTCATGTTATTTGCACATTTGAAACCAGTGCATTGTACATCATCATCAACCTCAATTTTAGCATCTAACTCACTTTCATCAACAATATCAGGAATTTCAATTGAATTTCCACATATAAGTCAACTACTTCATATCCTTCCACATCTTTTGAAAACTACAGAACATCTGTATCATTGTTCAATGGTCTAAGACCACGAGCAAAACTATATGTAGGATTCCAATACCATAGACACTTAATATTTGCATAATCCTCACTCTTAATCATACCTTGTATCTCCATGTATGACATATAATCTACATCCCAACCCCATTTCATCTCAGTAACTTGGCCATTAACATACCACTTAACAGGTTCCTCCACTAGTTGTCCCCTATGGTGTATCCTCAATCTAACCTTGTTAGTCTTAGGAGGCCTGATAAAGATTCGACAAAAATATAGAAACAGACATAATCAAACACTAACAAACACACGGGACCACAAAAACACATAAACAATGCATAACAAACAAATAACCAGTGGGAGCACCAACAAATCAACAAAACACTGAAAATAGAAAAAAGGAACCAGACAAGCAAATAAACATACCTCACACAATAGTTGACCTTTTCCTTTCTTGTTGTCACATGTTCTGGAGTCGTCATTTGAGGTCTTAGGCTTGTACAAGAACTTGAACTTCAACGCGATTGTGGACGAAACCTCTGGAACTTGGATGAGTACGAAAATGGTGGAAGGCAACGAAGGGTGGAATGGAAGAAAATTGAAATTAGGGCGTGAAAGGAAATAGAGATTAGGGCAAAGTGAATATCTGAAACGTTACAAACAATAAAAGGAAAAAAATTAAGTTATATTTAATTAAAAAATCATTTCAGATTTTATGGAAATTATTATAAACAATTTATTAATAAAATAATCTCACCTGATGACATGGATATATACATCATATTTTTGCCACCTCATTAAAAGACATGACACATCACCTAAAATGGATGGTGACCATGTAAATTCAAAGCCATGATAAATTAGGGGATATGATTCGCTGGTTTTGTAATAGGGGGACGCTTTGTTTAAAAAGTCTAAACTAGGGGGACCAAAAGTGTATTTAAGCCTAATTTTTTTTGAGTAAAGAAATACAACAATTTTTTTATTAAAAAAATTATTTTTTGACTTATAAATATCAATAAATTAATATATATATATATATATATATATATATATATATATATATATATATATATATATATATATATATATATATAGTTTTTAAAAAAATAATTTTCATTTTTATCTATAATATCCTTAATTATTTATTAATTTATTGACTTTTTTTTATCGCTTTGTAATAAATACTTATGCATAATTTTGACAAAAATGCAACTACTATGTTACTATAAGTTTTAAAAACAATAACTAAAAAAGAAAAAAAAATTCGTTAAAAAAAATAACATTTAAAAAGTAACAAAGGAAGTAATAATTAATAAAAAAAAGGCATTTCTTTTGTTTCTTGCCAACTTGAATTGGCCTTGTTGTTAAATATAGTCTGCTTTTTTTTTTTTTTTTGGATTGGAGTGAGTAGAAGTTAAAACCATTCTTTAACATAGACTCAATTTCTCACCTTTTCTTCTTTTAAGTGTCCCATTTTTGCAGGTTTATGGTATGTTATTTGCAGATGGCTAGGTGTATCCGCTGTTCTCCAAAGAGATTGTGTGCCTCATCTTGATCAATTTGAAATCTTATTTGGAAGCGGAAAATCTTGTTGCAACAAAATAAGAATAATATGGCTTGCATGTGTTTGGAACATTTGGAAAGCAAGAAACAATGAGATCTTCATGAACAAAGAGGTGACAATAGATCAAGTTTTTGAATCAACTCAAAGGTGTAAATGGATTTGGCTAAAGAACAATTCTAGTCAATTATCCAGTTGTGCGTCTCAATGGTACTTGACCCCTAATATCTTCCTAGCCTAAAAGGTTAGAATGGAGTTTCAAGGCGCTATTCTCAGAGTTCGATTCAGGGTCTTTTTCTATAATTTCGGGCTTTGGTGTGCGGTGGCTTAGAGTTAATCTTGTTGCAGTGCAGATGCAATGCCAAACTCTGCAGCAATTCATTGGGCTGGAGGCTTCGGATTCTGTGGGTTTGGCTGGAGCCTGGAATCATTTTTTAGTAACTTGATTCTCTCATTTGTAGGAGCATCAATGTTCTGTGCTTGTTTTTTCTTAATAAGCAATTGATATTAAACCGGAGTATAAGGGATACCCCAACCGATTACAAAAACGGATAGCTTCTACTACTCAAAACAAATGAGCGGTAGAATATTCTAAACGTGAAAATTACAATTAGATGCTAACTTAGAACTGGAACAAAGTCATTTCCAAGAATTAAAAACAACCTCCGACATACATTCGTGAAGCTAAATGAATCATTCTTGAAAATGATGCCATTACGCCTATTCCAAATACTCCAAGCCGTTGCTAACCAAATTACCGCAATTAGAGACCTCTTGGTTATATTCTTCACCTTCTCGAAAGCAAAAAGAAAACCTTCGAACTCCTCCAAAGATAATCCGTCGACGGGCCCAATCCACTCATAAACCTTCCGCCAAATAGCCTCCACAACTGTACAGCCCCCAAGCAAGTGGGAAAGGTTTTCCATCTCTGTAGAGCAAAAGACACAATCCGAATCGTTGTCGTCCATCAAAATTCCCCTCTTAATCAATTGATCCTTGGTAGCCAATCTATTATGAATTATCCTCCATCCAAAAAAGAGAACTTTAGGAGGTGCTTTTACCTTCCAAAGATGCTTCACAGCTTTTACAATAATTGAACTAAGAGGACCGGATAACTTTGCTTTGAACAAGTCATAACAAGATTTAACGGTGAAAACTCCGTCCGTAGTAATGCTCCACGAAAAAAGATCCTTTACGTTCTCTCTAGGATGAGTGTGCCGGATGCTGTCCACAAGGTCACCCCTAAAAAATCCGTCGTGTCGCTACTGTGCAGCTGCGAGGCTGCTGTCCCGGCACTGCTATCATGCAGAACTGCTGCTGCGCTCCAGAGCCAGCCATCAGCAGCCTGGAAACCAGCCTCATCTACTGACATTTGTCGTCACGAGATAAAGCAAACAGCTCTGGAAATGCTTGCGCTAACGGCTGTCCATCAGCCCAATTGCTGCTCCGGAAATGTTTGTCGGTCGAAATGCCGGTGTTTTCAACTGGAAGCAGCTTGGCGATTGGAAAGTGTTTGGTTTGGTGGCAATATCTCCCTCTGATAAATTGGAATTTGCTCATATCCTTCTAAGTTAGCACCCGTACGATCGAGGGGTTCTAGTATTTTTGTGGCCTGGTGTAGTTCTGGGTTCTAGTATTTTTGTGGCCTGGTGTAGTTCTGCTATGTCAAGGTTGGGTAGGTGAAATAGGGATTTCTGCATATTTCAACCAAGTGTTATGGTGTTTGGGTGAATTGTATTTTGTTGATGAGGATTGTCTACTGATACAAGCTCTAGCAGTGGTATCTTTCTGCTAGCAGTTGTATTTCTTATGCCTTTATTTATATAGATTCTTTTTGCCTTTTCTAAAAAATAAAAAAAAATTAAAAAACACTAAAAATAAAATGATTTCGTTCGGAGCATGATACGGTTTCTGTTTTGAAGCAGAGGAAGACTAAAATCATGTTTTATTTGGTTGTAGGTTTTCTTTATCAGTTTGGCACAAAATCTGTGAATGGATAGACAGTCACGCAAGAAGTTTCATTACGAACATGATGGGTAAGGCTGCAAAGAACAAGGTACTGGCGTTATGGGTGTCAACTTGCTGGGTTATATGGAGCAGAAGAAACAACATTCTATTGATGATAGTTTTTTTAGAGTTGACGAGGTAGTTAATAATATCAAAATTGTTTCTTGGGGAAGGTGCAAAAACAAATCATAGTAATAACATGTAACTCATTGTTACTATAAAGAGTCCCATTTTCACTACACAAAAGTGCTCATTGTCAAAGTACAGTCATAAGACACTCTCACCTAAAAGATCAATCTTTTAGGTTGAATTCTCTTTATAAGTTTTTGTGTTGAACTATCATCATTAACTTAAGTTATAAGACTTTATGCATGAAACAAACAATAAACTCTGATATTCTGTACTCAAGGAAAGGAAATCAACCGACTTATTTTTTTTTTTTGAGAAGGCTCAAAGAAACTTGTAAACTAATAATAATAAAATAAAGTCTAAATTAATCATAATTTAAATAACATGACTGTACCAAAATATTATCAAACCTTACAAAAGTAATATATAATGCCCTATTATTAAACAGAAAAGCAAACCTCAAAATCTGAGTTGTGAAAAAATAAAATAAAAACTAAATAGTCTTTGGTAAAATGTCTTCCATGGTAATATTAAATCCCTTTAGATGCTCCTCCAGAACATCTATTTCCACCTCTTGGTTATTCTCATCAACCAAATTTGTAATCACAGCCATTGCAGATTTGATAATCTCAATTTCTTGAGAGGAGAGCCTTTGATTAATATCCTGTTTCTTTAAAGCATTTCTCATTTTGTAAATGTAGTCATCCAATGCATTCAGCGCTTTGGCATTCCTTAGGAATTTCTTGTCTTCATTTTGGTAATTCTCAGCTTCTTGAATTAATTTTTTAATTTCCTCACTTGACAATCTATCTTTGTGATTGGTTATTGTAATCATGCTTGAAATTCCTGAAACATTATTATTAGCGGAAACGGTCAAAATACCATTTTCATCAATAGCAAAACAAACATTTGAGAGATGGCTGCCGCGAGGAGCTGGAGGAATGCCAGAAAGAGTAAAAGAACCAAGCAAATTGTTGTCACTGGCTCTTGTTCTCTCACCCTCATAAACCTGTATCAAGTCAGCGGTTTGGTTATCTTGAATTGATAGATATGATAATGTCTTCTTGACAGGAATGCAAGTGTTCTTAGGAATCACCACACCCATGATATCTCCGTATGTTGACCTGCCAAGGGACAAAGGTGTAACATCTTGCAGCACCAACTTTGGAACGTTCTTAACGTCTTCGCTCAACAATGCAGCCTGAACAGCTGCCCCATAAGCTACAGCCTCATCAGGATTAATGCTCATGCACAACTCCTTTCCGTTAAAAAAGTCCTGTAATAGCTGTTGTACTTTCGGAATCCTAGAAGATCCCCCGACAAGGACGACATCATCTACACTGCCCTTGTCCATCTTGGCATCGGTAAGACAACTCTCAACCGTCTTTATACACTCATTAAAAAGGTCCATATTCATTTCCTCAAACTTGGCTCTATTGATTGAAGAACAAAAGTCAATGCCTTGGAATAAATAATCTACTTCAATAGAGGCGGTAACAAGGAAAGAAAGTGATCTTTTTGCCCTCTCACAAGCAGTTCTCAACCTCCTCATGGCTTTTGGATTCCCACGGATATCGACTTTGCTCTTTCTCTTGAACTCTTCTAAAAAGTAGTTCACCATTCTATTATCAAAGTCTTCTCCACCAAGGTGAGTGTTTCCAGCAGTTGCCCTAACTTTGAAGGCATTACCCTTAATGGTTAGTAAAGACACATCAAACGTTCCACCACCAAGATCAAACACTAAAATATTCCGTTCTCCAATGCAACCAGTTCTCTTGTCAAGGCCATATGCAATTGCTGCGGCAGTGGGTTCGTTCATTACCCTCATAATATTGAGGCCAGCAATAACACCGGCATCTATAGTTGCTTTTCTTTGAGAATCATTAAAATAAGCTGGCACAGTAACAACTGCATTCTTAACCGGTATTCTAAATATTTCTCAGCAATTTCTCGCATCTTGGTGAGTATCATAGATGATACTTCTTCGGCATAGAGTTGCTTCTCTTGATCTTTATACTTAACTGTAATCATGGGTCGGTCGTCAACACCAGCAACGACTTTGAATGGCCATAAAAGAATATCATCTTGAACAATAGGATCACTAAACTTCCTACCAATTAACCTCTTAGCATCTGAAAAAAATAAAGAACATAGTGTAATTGATCGGTTGGTACCTGAACTAATATGAAAATTCTAAATAGAGCCATGAACTCAGTTATAAATAATGTTAATTAGGTTTTGGAACTTTAAAGGAGTAAAAGAATAGAAGTTTATACCAAAGACAGTGTTTTGAGGGTTGGCAGAAGCTTGATTCTTAGCAGCTTCACCGATCAATCTCTGATTTTCTGTGAAAGCAACAAAAGAAGGAGTAGTTCTATTGCCTTGATCATTGTGAATGATCTCAACTCGATGATGATCTTCCTGCCATACTGCAACACATGAATAAGTTGTGCCAAGGTCTATTCCTACGGCGCAACATCCTTCATGTTTTCTCTTCATATTAGAGATATATCAGTAGTTATTAGGGTTTCTTTTCTGAAAAAAAAGTTAGGGTTTTTTCAAAAGCAAAATACTCTCAAGCAATATATATAGTTGTTGACTGGATTAAAGTAAGCAAGACACAATCAATTTAAATTGATGCAAAATAAAAATATAACTGATTTGCCGATATGTATGTCAATAATTGTGCTTTGAAAAGATTATTTTTCAATAACGTATCTTAACAAATATTATTTGATCAAAGTCATGAATCATGATTATATAAATATTTGAAATATACTCTAATCTGATATATTTCTTAATTAAATTTTATTTTGTTTTATTGATAAAAAAAAAATCTGATGTCATGATGTTATCGCAGTCTTAGATACTGAAATAACACTAACAAATGAATTTAAACTAGATTGTGTCATGCACAAGGTGTTTGGGTATGTTGACCTATCTACTAACAATATAAGGAAACTAATGTCTCTATTAATTGCATTTAAATCCTAAATAAATCAATAGATTAGCCAAAATTTAAGAGCATAAAAGTCAATTAGACAGATAATTATATTAATGTAAAAAAATAATTATAAATTATCCAATTCAAATTAAATTGACCCAACTTAAATCTTAAATCTAATTAGAAAGCTAATTTTATGTCCCTTAATTATTTGATTTCTCCGTAATTAATGTACATTTATTTTATTCGATCACACATCAGAAATTTTATTGCTTTAACTGATAGTTGTATTGGGAGTTGCTGATTAATTGTATCGAGTTCCCCATTAGTATCTCTTTGCATCACTTTTTTTCTTCTTTCTATTCCATTTCATTTATTTTCACCTTCTTCCCATTTTTTTCTTCCTTTCATTTGCTTCCCATATTCACTGTTCTGCTGGCATCATTATTGTGATTGGAACTATATTTCCATGCATGCTGTGGCAATTTCTTTTAATAATAGAGCAATTTTTTTTAAAAGTATTTATTTTGTGATAAAAAAAGTATTCATTTTAATTTATATAAATTTCATTCAATACATTTTATTATATATTTAATATTTACGCAAAATATCGTTAATTTCATCTATTCACTTTTAAAAGTTCAAATTAAAAAGTTCAAATGTGACGGTAAGTGTCATACCCCAAAATTTGCCTATCATATTTCAATGGATTTTGATCAAGGCTATATTAGAATTAGGCTCATTTACCTGTCTCCTAAGCAACAAGCCTTCAACTAGGGTTTTGAGTCTCTCCAAGTATAATAAACTTCTGATATTTCAAATGGACTTCATGGCCTCTCAAATGCCTCAAAAGGGTCCTCATGCCAATATTCAAACTCTGATTCACAAGATTGCCTAGACAAAAGCTCAAATAGTCAACAGTCGACTAGGTTGACCTAAAAGTCAAACTATGGTCAAAACACAGTCAAAGTTCTTGGTTTTTGGTCAACTTCAACATTCTAATGTTAGATTCATCATTTGATCAAAGGTTGATCATGATTCATCAAGGAGAGTTCAGAAATCAACAAAAGTACAAGTTACTAAATTAGGGTTTCTAAGTAAAAGTCAACCCAACTTTGACCAGCCATAACTTTCACATGGAACATCAGAAGTTTTCTATCCAAAGCTCATTTTGAAGGAAATTGAATTCCCTACAATTTTGTCTCTCACAAGCCAAGGCCAGAAATGCACCATTTGGGAGATATGAGCCAAAACATTACAGGTCCTTCTAAAAGATCGCAAAAAGTCATTTTTTTTCAAAGCTCATAACTTGAACATGGTAGACTCAATTGAGATGAAACCAAAATGAGCTTTTAAAGGACTCTTTAAGCTTTCCAAAAAGTCCTATATTATATCCATATGATAAATATTGGATGAGTTATGGCATGCGCTAGTTGGTCGATTTTCTAGAAAAGTGTGAAACCCGAATCACACAATTTTGCATTTTTGAACTAAAGGGCCTATAATTTTAGATCACCCACGTGATTCCCAGCTCAAGAGAGGCCCATTGATCATATTAATTTTATTTCATGATTTTATCTTATTTATATTTGATTTTTATTCATTTAAATTCAAATTAAATCAAATAAAATCACAATTTTATGAAATAAAATTATGATCCATCCATCAATTATTTATTCCAATCAAGATCATCTAAGGGCTAAGAATACATGGAAAATATGCAAAGAATAGAGATGGACTCAAAATAGAAAGATTGGGATCAAAAATCAAAATCAAATATTTTTTAATCAAACACTTGATTCCTTCCCAAGCTATTAACCCTAATTCTCACTCTTATAAATACTCCAAGCCATTCATGCAGTAGGGGACGAAAAGATAGAAGGGAGAGCTAGGGTTTCTCAAAGGCAAAAAAAAAGAAATAAGGCAAACTTGCATTCCTTGTTGAAGACAAATCCAGGAGCATACGGACACTCTATTATACTTCTGGGGTATTACACAGTAGACCTGAGTAATTGGTAAGCCTTGATCACGTGTAAGAACTCATATATCATGATTAACAATTTCATGCATTTTCTTCAATAATGTTTCTTGCTTGCTATTGAATTTTAACGTGAACTAATGATATGACTGAGTTTCTGACATCAATTAGACAAGATATGAACCATCGAATCTGAGTTTAAGCGCAAGAATCAAATCTCGCCATGGTTAGGGCATACGAGTTCATGGCCATCGTTTACGTATTTCCAGGGGTTTTCAATGAAAACGGGCCTCACCAATTGATTCAGGAGGGGATTTTACATATATCTGGGTCGTTCTTTGTTTTTGTTAATGTTTTTTTGTAGGTTTTTAGAGTCGAAGGTTTTTTCGCAAGAAATTTTGCAGCAAGATTCGAATCTAAATCCGCAGCAAACCTAGGGCGCAAGAGGTTGAAGATGAAGGCTGGATACTTGGGTTGCAGACTGCGCGCGTGTGTACTCCTCATTGGTCCGTCGAACAACGCACTCTCTCTCTTCACGCGTGGCACACATCCCATGGCTGGTCAATGATTCAACTCTTTCTCTCTCCCAATCTCATTGGTTCGCTGGTGGTGAGTGGGCCCAGGTTTGATTGTTTTCAGATTTTTTCTATTAAGCATTTATTCTATATTTATTTGTTGTTGCTTATATTATTATCAGTTTATTTTTTCTATTAGCATCATTGGTAAGGGAAGTGGTCTAGTAACATTAAAGACCTGGGTTCGAGCCAGGAATTACACAATTATTTTTTCAGTTTATTTACTTACAGATCTAGTGTGTTGCTCCCACGCAATACTCCGGTAGACCTTCGCTCATCGCCCTCAGATCACCTGCCAGACCCATCCAACGCGTCAGAAGCTGCCAGTTCACCATAGACCTTCACAAGCCATACACACAGGATCTAGAGCTAAGTTCTTTATCTTTTTGTTTATTTCTAAATAGTTTTTAATTATATTTTTGTTTTGTTTTACACTTAAAAACTTTTTCTTCTCTTTTACCCTAACTCTTTTTTTATTAAAATTTGTTTAAATAAACATAATTTAGTTAAAATATTTTTAATTAGGATTTTAATTTTAATTAAATTATTTTAATTAGGGTTCAATAATTTAGGTTTAATTTTAATAATCCACATTAATTTTTAATCAAATTAGGATTTAGGTTTTTACTAGATTAATTTTGGTATAATTTTAAACCTTAGTCCGTAGGTTTCAACCTTAGAATTTCTTTAACCTTAAGTAACCCTAGGATCCTCAGGTAGGTGTTATCCACTAACGCATTTTTAAGTCTTTTGGGTCACAATAAGTTTTCTTGAATAAACCTTTTAGGTTCAGGATGGATTGGGGTTTGTAAACTTTTTAGGGTTTGTAGATTTTTGATCAATTAAGGTTTGTAGATCATTCATACACTAAAAATTCTTTTCTTTTGTGCAAATTTTCAGAGTTACCCCAGTATCCTCCGATTACGCGCCATATCGGATCAAAAGCTAAGTTTTTAATTCTTTTCCTATTTAAATGTTATTTTACTGTTATTTTTGCCTCTTTGCCCAAAATAAGGTTTGCCTCGAATAGTCAATGAATCCCTCCTACACTCACCCTATTATTTTTTCTTTTAATTTTCAGAGTCGATCAAGGGTTCGAGGAAGATCAAAGTGTCCAAGGATGTTTAAAACTAATTATTGATCCCTCTTATTTTTCCGCCTTTTAATTTCCCCCATCCCCGCAGGTGTTTATTGTAATAGCGTAGGAAATTTTATTTCTGCTTTTATTTTATTTTATTTTATTTTTAATGCGTGGTTAGTAATTTAGGGAGTGATAACCATGAATTGAACGTAGATCACCTAATTACAAGATAAATGTCATCGAAGTTAACCACATGATTGTGCGCCCACACACCTTTAGGGTAACCCTTCTTGTTGCCTGTTGCCTTATATTGTTGCCTTATTGCCTCTAAGTATACTAAATAGTCAAGTCCCTCGATTCCGAGGATACCTAAAGCAATGTTGCATGTTGCCTTCAAAGTTATTGAAACTCCCTCGAGGTTGCCTTATAAAGAATAATTGTCCCAATTGCTAAGGTATCCTTGCATGATGCCTAAAAATATAAAATGACTATTATATCCTTCCCTTAGACTAGGCCCTCTTTATGGCATGGGACAGTCTTGTGGCGAACGATTATTCTCGATGACCCTTAAACATCCAATTGAAAGACTTCCTACCCTCTTATGGTATGGATAGACCCTTTCGCCCTAAAAAGCTAAAAGAACAAATTTCAAAACCTAGGGTAGTTGCTACTAATTGCTTGCTCTAAATTCAAATCAAAATATTTTCCCACTCTTTTCAAATACTTTCAAAACAAGGCTACGCTTATTTACAAGCTAAAGTCCTTAACGAATCTTTTTCTATTCACACCCCACTTTTCAAACAATTCAAACATTTTGAAAACAAAGTTAGCCAAGCAATTAAGAGCCCATGGAAAACCATGGATGCAAAGGGTGCCTTGCACCTTCCCTTTGTATAACTTACCCCCCGAACTCAAAATCTTTTTAAGGTCTTTCCTGTTCTTTTAGCCTTTCCAATTGGATAAAATAAAAGTCGGTGGCGACTCTTGCTTACCGCGACATTTCAAATAAAGTCAGTTCATCGTATTACAATAAGACAACTTAACATGTAAATTAAAATACATATGATATTATTAAAAAATTAATAAACAAAATCACTATTAAATTTATTGATAATTTTTTTTTAAATATATGAAAAAGTTTAGGTGTGTTTATATTAAGAAAGCATAGTGTATATTTTAAAACCGTGTTCTTAATTCTAAAATAATTGTCTTATTTGTAAAAGTACCTCTTCATATTTGAATTGGCCCCTTAAACTGATTTGATCCCATAATTTGTATTTTAAAATAATTCATGTAAAATTGGATCAAAGTACATGTCAGGCAGATAATTTGTTATTCACATTATTTGAATAATCCCATAATTTGAACCCATTAATTAGTTATTAACAATATTATTAGTGTTTATCAGATGACGAGATATTTACTGTCATGATGTTATTATTGCCCAATTTATTATCTCAAAATACCCCTTAAATACATTTGCTCTTTCGTTTTTTATACTCATGACAGTAAATATGCAATAATTAATTTGTTATCCGGTAATAAATAATAATATTGTTAATAACAAATTAATGGAATCAAATTATGGGATTATTTCAAATTATGTGAATAACAAAATATCTACCCTGACATGTACTTTGATCCAATTTTAAATGGATTATTTTAAAATATAAATTATGAGATCAAATCAGTTTAAGGGACCGATTCAAATGTGAAGAGGTACTATTACAAATAAGACCATTATTTTAGAATTAAGAATACAATTTTAAAATATGCACTATGCTCTCTTAATATAAACACACCTAAACTTTTTCATATATTTAAAAAAATTGTCAATAAATTTCATAGTGATTTTGTTTATTAATTTTTTAATAAAATTAATTGTTTTAGATTATTGTTAATCTTTGGAGAATAAATTATTTTTTAAATGCACATTCCTAACACTAAATTAAAATATATCATACATTGTCTTAAATTGATCTATGTTAATTGGTTTTAAACCGAAATACATACAAATATGGAGATTTATTATTGATTCATTTGATTTTTCCATCTTTAAAAATAAATTGTCACAAAAACATAGAACATTTATTATTAGTTAATCCGATTTTACATATTTTTAATAAATTCAAATGATACGATTTTATAATCTTAGAAATGTTATCGTCAAAATAAATTCTTTCTATACTTGGCTAGTACCTTTGATTTTTTATTCTATAAAATCATTGTTAAAAATAGCTATAGTATTGTATCAAAAAAAAATTATAGCATTAATATTGTTTTAATGACAATATGTTATCATTAATTTTAAAATAAATACTATTTTAAAAATTACACTTAATTTTAATTTGTAAAATTTCCTTAAAACTATTTTTTAAACTCTTTATTTTATTTATTGCACCCTATTTTCTTATGCAATTTAATATAAGGGATAGTCCAACCGAATACAAAACGAAAAACTTCTACTACTCAAAACAAATGAGCGGTAGAATATTACCATGAGCATGCTTGGACATTTAAAAAGCAAAAGATATTAACAAATAAGACTATAAACTCATGATGTTATTGCCCACTTTATTATCTCAAAATACCCTTTTGTAGTCTCATTTGTTAATTTCTTTTGCTTTTTAATTGTCCAAGCATGCTCATGGTAATAATGATGAAATTAAATTGCATAAGAAAATAGGTTTCCAATAAAATTTTTTTTTATGGTATTTTTTGTCATATGACTTGTCATTTTGCCCATCTGATTCCTCTTTTTATTCGTTGTTTATCATAGTTACGTAGATCCGCATCGATTTCATGTTTTTCTCTTCCTTATCTCTCTTTGTATACAACATCAATAAGAAAAAGAATGAATCAGAGTGTAATTAAAAATGGAGAAAAGGGTGTCGCAAAAGGAATCAAACGATTTTGATGATAAAGGCAGTAGTTTGTGCGGATCTTTTGCCGACAACGTGCATGTATTCGGGGGGAAGTTGTGGATGATGACAAATTCAGTGGCTGAGGGTGGAAACTCTGTGTTTGGCTTTCCAGCGGCGGCATGTTTGGATTTCCAACGATGAACCACGGTTCTACGTTAGCCGACGTGATTTCTGGTGGCAGTTTGAGGGCGGTGCGGACAAGATACTCCATAATCGCGTAAAAATATGAAAGCAGCAATCGAAAAAATATACTTCCCTTTATCTTTTTTTCCTTCGATTTCTTCTCTTCTTCCCATTTTCTAAGATACTGAGTTGTTGTTTTGTTTTGTTTTCTTTGCTACCAATTATTGTGTTATTGGTTGTACAGGTTGTTGCTAACAATATTTAATGGTGTTGGTGTTTAACGTTGATGAGCTATTGTGTCCCATTTTTCAAGATATTGAGTTGTTGTTGTTGTTGTTTTGTTATCTTTGCTACCGGTTATTGTGTTATTCGTTGTACAGGTTATTGCTATGAGTATTTAATGGGGGTGGTGTTTAACGGTGATGAGCTATTATGTTGTTTGTGGTGGCTATGGGATGATTGAAGATTTTGTTGAAGATTTGAAAAATTGCAATGCAAATTTTGGTTTAGATACGGTAAGGGTCATAATGAAGGTTGGTTCAGAGATGAATTTTTGTATATTTTGAAATTGTTGTTTAACTTAAGATATTAACACTTTTATTCTGCAGCCGTATAGTTAGGTAAATTACAACTTAAAATATTAACACTTTTATTTTGTAAGGATACGGTGTATTTTCTCTCGTAATGTAATTGGTTGATAATTTTTTGTTTTCTTTTGGGGCGCTCTTTCGCTCGTGTAAATGGGTTGGAGAACCCTTAGTTATCCTTTTAGTGAATTCTTGCTTTCTAAGACCATCTCCAATGGTAGTTCCTTCTAATAAGTTCTCCACCTAGACATGCCACATCATAGTACCATTGCATTGCAATGCAACTATGAAAAAATTGTGGTACCCAATCAAATTAGTTTATGAGGTAAAGTTGTGGGCCCAATAATAACTTTTTAGAATTATACAATTAAAATAAAAATTATAAAAATTATTTTAAGATGATGTGGCTAGTGGGACCCATAAAGAACCCAAAAATGGGTTGCACCATAAAGAACCCAAAAAAGTTAGGTAGATTACAACTTAAAAAATAATAACAAAATCACACACATAAGTGTGTAAGGAACCTAATGTATTTGCTAAGTGCTTTCATTGTCAAAACCATATGGATTTTAGATGTATTTTAGCTTAGAAGATTTTACTATAAAATTGATTAGTTTCAATATTAAGTAATTTGCAGTCTGCAATTTTGTTGATTTACCTTATACTTTTTAATGTTTGAGATATTCACTTTCTTGAGAATAATTATTTGATATTTCAGGTTTATTTTATCATTTTTCAATTTGAAAAAAGTATTTATTTTTCAATTTTTTAAATATTAGTGCTTACTGTGATGTTTTTAATTCATGATTTATTCTTATATATAAAATCCTCAAAATTTTACATCATGTAAGTTTGTACTTGAGAAGATAGAATCCTCTGTAATGGCGTGAATATACCGAAGATATATAGACAAGAATAAACTTAACAGATTTCATTCATCAAACAAAACTCAATATAAGGAGGTATCATATTAAGGAAACTACGCCTAGACCAAGAATTGGCAACCTTAGTTAACGTATGGGCAACCGAATTCACATGGCACTTAATGAACTTTACCTCAAATTTCGGAAAAAAACATAACAAATTCTGAATAGACTTAATGATAAAACTAAATTCAGAGGAGCCAACATGTTTGGCTTTAATAAAATTGACGACAAATTGACAATCACTTTCAAAGGTAACATGAGAGAAATGGGATGAGATGGCATGTTGGATCGCTTCCTTCAAAGCCATGGCTTCAGCTTCAAGGACAGAAAAAAAACCACATCCCAAGAAACACCTGCTCTGATGAATCTCCCCAAATGATCTCTAAAGAACCACTCTCTATTAGTAGTACCACGAACACACATGTCACCCCCATCACATTGGCTAAATCCTCTTGAGTCGACACACTCAAATTACGGCTAAAAAACACTTCGGACTTAGAAAGGTTGATCACTTGACCCGTCGCCTCAACATAAATTTTAAGGATTTCCATGAGATTTGACACCTCCACTATATTTGCCCTGCAAAAAAGAAAACAGTCGTCAGCAAAAAGCAAGTGGGACACACTGGGTACCCCCGTGCAAATATGTGGTCCATGGAGATCTCCGCGGGAAACACCTCTCCTGATAAAAGCAGAGAGGCCTTCAGAGACAAGGATGAACAGGTGACAAAGGATCGCCTTGTCCCATTCCTCTTCCTAGAATAATGGGTATGACTCTATCCGAATTAACAAGAACAGAATAATGCACCGAAGTTACACACATCAACAACCAATAGGTCCATCTCTCATCAAAGCTAAGGCGAAGCAGAATACCTCTTAGAAACCCCCAATCGACTCTGCCATAAGCTTTAATAATATCAATCTTTAACGCCAGATTAGCCATGTTACCATTCGTCTTCCTTTTCAAAGCATGAATAATTTTCGTAGCTCCCATAGTGTTATCAAGAATGGACCTCCCTTCAATGAAAGCCGATTGCTCCTTCGAAACACATTTATCCAAGACCAATTTCAGACGATTAGCTAGCAACTTGGCAACTAGCTCGTAGACAACATTGTAGAGAGATGATACGTAGGTCCTTCATTTCTTTTGGATTAGCACATTTAGGAATGAAACAAATATTAGTCTCATTAAGCTCTGATGGAAAATAACCTCTGGTCAACCACATAGAAGCTTCCTGGAAAATATCATCACCACATAAATTCCAAAAATGTTGGTAAAACGCCGGGTTGAACCCGTCGGGTCCCGGAGACTTATCCGGATGCATCTGTATAAGGCTTCATACAATTCAACTTTGGTAATTTGGGATAGCAGCTTATGATTATCATCATGCGTTATAACCGGTTGAATGCAATTCAAAAGCGGATCATACTCCCCCTGCTTTGCTTCAAACAACTCTTTAAAATAAGAATTTGCGATACGACATAGTCCCTCTTGATCTCTAGCCACAGCTCCTGTCTCATCAACAAGCATGTCTAACCTCTTAAAATTCTTCCTCACTGTAGTCGACATATGGAAAAACTTAGAATTCAATTCTCCATGTCGTAACCAATGAATTTTAGCTCTTTGTTTCCAGAAAATTTCCTTCTGAATCAAAATTTTGTTATACTCCCTCTGCGTCTCAAAGAATCTACTAGCAGCACCCTCATCATTTTCCAATCTCGCAGCTTCCATAGCTGCCATATGCAGAGAAAGATTGTGGCTCTTTTGATTATAACTTGCCTTATTCTAACTAGATAACTCCTTCGCACAATTACTAATATGTTGCATCACTCCATCATTTGCCTCAGCATTCCAACTGTAACTTCCCAATTTTCCTAAGCATGAAAATAATGCACATGAGAACTATTAGCACTTAAGAGTTGTTAAGAGAGATTAAAAAAAAGAAGTTGGTAGGAATTCAAGTATGTGGTTAGAAACTAACTAAGTGGCATATGGGTAAATACCACTTAGTTAGAGGGCATAATGTTCATTAACGATTATTTGCATGAGTCAAATAAGAGTATGTTGACCTATGAAATCATAATTTTGTAGAAAGGAGTAACTTAGAGGCAAGTAAAAAAAAGAAAGAACTCATGTCATCATCTTCATTTTCGTACTCCAAGAGCAGCCCTCACAAATCAAACCATAACTTTTTACTCGTAGCTCCGATTCAGGTAATTCTTGAAGTTCTGGAATCTACACAAAATTTCCTTAGATTTGATATATGATTTCATACTCATAGCTTCCTTATTGATGGAGATAAACGAGTTTGAAGTTTGGTGATTGATGCTGAAAATGGATAAAAGAGGGTTACGAGTGTGATGAGCTTGGAAGTGGAACTTTGATCAAGATGGAAGCTCAAGTGCAGCATGATTGTCAATTAAACCTCCATTGATGCAAGATGAGTTCCATAGATAGGAACTTGGGTAGGAATTGGTGGGGAAATTTCATGTTAAAGGGTTTAGTTGTGATCAATGTGATGCATGCATGCTTAAATAATGGGTTTTGAGAATTTTGGTAATATTTGACTCTTGCATGTTGATAATCTATGAATGCATGATGATATAACTTGTAAATAAGATCTTTTCCTGTTACGATATAAATATGTACAGGTTTAGAATGAATTGTTATGTTGAATGATATCAAATTTGGGAAGGGATTGAAGTTAGAACACTTCGGGACTGTTTTATACATGAAATATAGGTGTTTTTCAAGCTAAGATCGGTAGAAATCGATTACCCTGTGATGGAAATTGATTTCTGTTAAAAAATTGAATTTATGGGTATTTTGCGTGCAGGAAATCGATTATCCATATATGGAAATCGATTTCCTGAGACTGCGTTGGAAAAATAAATGCAGAATTTGAAAATAGCATAACTGGAGTTTCGTAACTCGGAATTAGGTGCCGTCAGAAGCGTTGGAAAGCTCTTCAAATGCTCTATTATGTAGTGAAGTAAGAGAATTGTTTTATGCAAAGGATTTTAGGGTAAACTTGATATCCTATCATGTATATATGATATGGTTACCACAGAGTCTTAATGGAAAATTTTCCAACTTCAGAAATTCATAACTTCCGACTCGTAGGTCTGTTTGACGTAGAGTTTATATCATTAGAAAGCTAGTAACATATATTATCTAGGAAAAATACCCTCGGTACCATATTGTTGCTCGTCCACGTATCTGACGCCCATTCAGATGAATGTGGTAAATAGAATTTTGTGAAATTTATCCCCAAGAGTAATTCAGTCCCGTAGAGGGAGCTGAATACCTCTGTTGTCCTTAGAGACTTGTGAAACCGTGTTGTAGAACATGATATGTAATATATGATCACTTGTATACTATTGGTATGAATATGTAGGAAATTTTTTAATGCTTTATGATGATAAATGCTATTATGGCTTGATGATATGTGTGACAATGATCACTTGATTTATGTTTGTTCTGATCGAAATTTCAGATATGATTATATGCATACTTGATGGGATTGATCTGGTGTATACTCATCATGTATGTTGTGATTTTTGTGCATTAACGAGTATGCAATGGGAATGATCTGGTGTATACTCATTGCGTATGTCGTCATCTTTATGTCCCCCTCCACGCGGGAATAATCTGGTGTATACTCATTGGTGGGAAGGGATAGTTGGGCATATTCACCGCTTTCAATGGGAATGATCTGGTGTATACTCATTGATCGGTGTGAGATACGTGGGTACTCGATGGGAATGATCTGGTGTATACTCATCGTGTTACCAAGGAAATGCTAGTGTTTGATGGGAATGATCTGGTGTATACTCATCATGTACTGAAAAAGTCATTTCCTCTAGCGGGAAAACATCGGATGTTGGTACATTGGGATTATGATACCATGTCGGTAAGATCACTCGTTTACTCGCCCCCTAGTGATGCCACATAGGCAATATCAATAGGCCCTCGCCAGTGGGTTGGTACAAACACGGTGACGTGGTTATACTAGCAACAACATACTTGTGTGTTGTTTGTGTGTTTGTTGTTATCTCATTGGTAAGTCATGGGACTTCCAATGGTGATATTGTCCATGTTGTGTATTTGTACCTGACCGTGAGAAAACCCTGGATCCACGGCGGATTCGTTTGATCGTATGAACCCTGTAGAACCGAGTGAACCCATAAGATAGGGGAACTCACTGAGATTTATTAATCTCACCCCAATTATCTTAATATTTTTCCAGGAACAGGTTAGAAGTAGAAGATTGCTAGGTGGCTCGTATTGAAGACCGTGAGCGAGTTGATGGCAGGAAAACCTTGACAAACGTTATCTTTCCACTGTGCAATGTTTTGGACAAGCTAATTTTATACACTTTATACTTAGAGTTGACTTGTATACGGTTTTTAATTCTTGTCATATTTCCGATTATGCATGTTTCTTGTACCATTTTAGCATCGCTAATATTATTCTAGACGTATATGTACGGGGCGTTACAGTTGGTATCAGAGCAGGTCGATTCTTGTCCCTGCCATGAAACATCATTAGCAATTCTCTTCTCCCTCATATGTGTGTGTTGCTAGCCTTATTTATACTATTATAGTATTCAGTTATTGAGCCTGATCACCTCATTAATTGTGTACGTGATAGATTGGATCAAGTTGGAGCCACCACGAGGATGCTTAAGAGTCGAAGCAAGTCGAGCTGAATGGTCGAAGTCGGTTAATTTAGGAGAATGTTGGGATTATCTGGCGTTAGAGGAGAAATTGTCACAAAATAGTTGACAACCCGACTGTCGTGACAAGGTCTGAGACGATTGGAAGTTCCAAGATTTCGATTGGACGGAGTAGACCTTCTCTCGATCTTGGTAGTAGTGAAGGAAATCCATGAAGCACCTGAGTAGGAATGTAGTAAGGGAATTCTACGATGGAGTTGAGCTTGAAGTAGTTAAGACTTAGCTAAACGATCATGGTGCTAGTGGAAGAGAAGACTAGAGAACCAATAAGATGGAAGACTTTTGGGAGTTTGGACAGAGATATTAGATTTTTCTAGTTACTCTGGCCTGGGAGGTACTTGGATGGATAAGGTGTTACACCTTGACTCGTTACGGTGTACCTTAAGGAGTGTGTGACTACCTATTTAAGGGATTGGTGGAACGAGTGGAAGTGATAATCTTCATTTGGGAAATCTTGGGTACCTATTTTTGTGAAAGGATCTACTGCATCTCCTTGTTATTCTGACATGCATGAGTCCTAGAACTACGCTAGGCGGCAACTGAATGGATGGATATGCAGAGTGTCGTAAACCATATTCCCTGCTAGTTGTTATTCATTTAATCTCAAGTGAAGCCGTAGAACTACGTTAGGTGTTGGGTACTTAGGTGAATTGAACTAGTGGTTATCTACAGGCATCGGTGAGCTGACCACAACATGTAATTGTTGTTTGTAACTGTTCTGGACCAGCCCAATCCAGTCAATTGGGCCATTCCCGCCTTCGGCCCAGTACGCGTCGGATCACGTATATGGCGGTTTCCGCCCGATCAGACCGGGAAAACTTGCCAAGCACTCGACCACGAGGACCCCTCGTGCTCGGAAAACAACCAGTCCACGCGTCTCCTAAATATCCGCCCAGAAGGAGGAGTCCAATCCGCTCAAAAACACCTTATAAATAGCCCTCTACATACAGAGGGCAAGGTAATCTTTTCTTACCCAAAAAACCCTATTACTTTGTTGTACCTTGTGGAATACATACTTACTTTGGCATCGGAGTGCCTTGCAGGTACAACCCCTTTTCCACCTTCATCATCCCGAACTTCAAGCCTTCGTTGTTGCCGGTCATCTAATCTGCTCGGTAAGATCAGTGGCGCCGTCTGTGGGAAATCTAGCTCCCCCGTTCCTTTTTCTTGCACCTTCTTGATCCATTCTTGCCACCTGCAAGAACCCAGGAACCAAAGCTTTAGTCAAATCATTACTCATGACCGGTAATAACGAAGATCCCTAGTCATTCGACGCTGCAAATATCAAGAAGAACGACCTCTCCATCGCTCCTCCTTCTAGAAATACCGTCCCTCGAGACGGTATCACAGCGTCCCCCTTCCCTAAAGATCTCCAAGATGATCAATCTCATCGTTTCGAAGATACAAGCGGGAAGGGCAACCACAAAGAAAGTCTGGGCAACCCTCTCCTCTCCAAAGGACACCTCCTCAAGACCAGACCATAAACACTGTTCTAGCTGCTCTTGCCCAGACCAATGCGCTCTTACAACAACAAAGTAGCTGAATCAGAGCCCTCGAGCAAAAGTGCCGCTCAAGAACTCCCCCCAATCACAAAACTCGTTCTCGACGCGAAGTGGTCACCAAGAAACGCCCATGTTCCCCTTCTCCCAGGGAGAAGGAAAATCCCTCTTCCAAGAAAGGGTCGAGCGATCATCATTCCCGACACCGTTCATAGTCCCCTCGGCCAAGAAGGAAATCCAGATCACCCCCAGCCAAGCACGACGACGACCAGAGGCGACGCAGGCGTAGCCAGAGCCGATCTTTTTCTCCCTCCACAGGCGACGACGAAGAAGAGCGCCATGGTCCTCTATCCCAAGCAATCTTAGAGGCTCCCCTGTCAACCGGTCTCGAAAACCCCCCTCCACTAGGGACCTACGACGGGACCACCGATCCGGACGAGCATATTGAGAACATCGACGCCCTTCTCGACTATAGAGGAGTTCCCGGTGCCATTAAATGCCGTTTGTTCCCGACCACCCTGCGAAAAGGAGCCATGACCTGGTATAAGAGTTTGCCCGGCAAATCCATCACATCATGGAGGGTGCTCGGAAAACTTTTTTCCAGACATTTTACGGCCTCCCGAAGACACCCAAAGTCAGAAGCCTCCTTGGAAGCCATTATCCAAGGAAAGGACGAGTCTCTACGGGCGTACATAGAAAGATTCAATAAGGAAGCCGTACAGGTATCCACCACTGCCCATATGAAGAAGTTTTTGCTCGAGCGCGGCCTCCGACCACGCTCGGACTTTGCTAAAGCCGTCGGAATTGAAACTCCGGCAACTCTTGACGAATTCTTTCTCAAAGCCCAAGCCTACATACAGTATAAGGAGAAAGAAGCCGCCCACGCCGTCCGCAATTCCAGGCACGAAGAGAGCAGTAAAAATGCACGGCAAGATGAGTCTCGTCGAGGAACTGACAAAAAGAAGAATGATAAGACTCGAGACCCCAAGGACTGCAAAACCCCTGCGGGAAAATTCCGAGAGTACACCCCGCTGAACGCTTCAAGGGCGCGCATCTTGAACGAATACGCAAACGCCGAGTTTCAGACGGGCAAGGTCCGGTTCCCGAAGAGCATGCCTGCCCGGCCAAACGTTGATAAATCGAAATTCTACCGATTCCACAAAGGCCACGGGCACAACACCGAGGATTGCATCCATCTTAAGGATGCCATAGAGTTATTAATCAGGGAGGGACATCTAAGCAGTATGCGAAGAAGCAGGAGACCGCTAGAGAAGCTAAACCAGTCACCGAAGAAAAACCGGCAGAAGATACGCTCGCCATGCAAGTGGCCTTGAGCGTTACCAGGCCGGAAGATTTTTACCTCCCTGACTGGGCCAACACAGCAACCACCTATTCCTCCCACAACGCATGGGAGAGGTTCCCGTCTGCAATGGTTATATCCGGCGGGGGTTTCAGCAAACTGACCGTCGGATCCGTAAAACGCAAGTTCGACGAGCTAATCTCGGCCAGCGCGAACGTAGCCTCGACTTTCGACCACGCCAAAAGCAGTCCTTCCTCAATATCTTTCTATAAAGAAGAGTTGCCCGGAGGAGCACCCAACGCGACCATCCCACTCCTCATCCGAGCCCGGATGGCTAATTTTGATGTGCGACGCATATTGGTCGACCAGGGAAGTTCAGTGGACATCATGTACTCCCAATTGTTCAAAACATTGCAGCTGAACGACAATCACCTTACCCCATACGTAGGGTCGGATTTACAAGGATTCAATGGCACAGTAACCAAGCCGTGGGGATTCGTGGAACTCATAGTTTCGATCGGGTCGGCAGAGGCCACCAGGGCAGTGAAAGTCCAATTTCTGGTCATCGACTGCCCATCAATATACCAATGCATCCTCGGACGTCCCACTCTGGCCGAACTAATCGCGGTCCCCTCAACCGTACACCTCAAGTTCAAATACTATTCAACCAAAGGACAAGTAGCAACACTCAATGGCGACATCGAAGCAGCCAGGAGGTGTTTCGAAGCCTCCGCCAAGGGCCTGAGCGCGATAAAGACACAAGCCCAAGAGAAGACTGCGACCAGCACTACTTCAGAAGGGATCCTCCGGCCAATTCCTGACGGAGAATTTGAACTCGTGGCCCTCGGAGAAGATCCGACCAGGGGAGTCAAAATTGGATCAGACCTGCCAGACCTGGCCAAAAGACAACTCAAAGCTTGCCTCCGTGAAAATGCCGACCTATTCGCTTGGAGCGCTGTAGAGATGCCCGAACTCGACCCAGAAGTGGCTTGTCATCACCTGACCATCGACCCTGCCTGCAAGGCCGTCGCTCAGAGGAGAAGAAAACAATCACCAGAAAAAACGGCTGCGGCTGAACTAGCTGTAAAAGACCTCCTAGAGGCCAAGTTTATATCTGAGGCCAAATACACTACTTGGCTCTCCAATGTTGTACTTGTTAAAAAATCAAATGGAAAATGGCGCATGTGCACCGACTACACCGATCTTAATAGGGCTTGCCCAAAAGATGCTTATCCTCTCCCTAACATAGATAAACTAGTCGATAACTCTACCGGTTTTAAATTACTTTCATTTATGGACGCATATTCTGGGTATAATCTAATACCCAGGGCTAAAACAGACAAGAAATACACGGCCTTCATGACTGAATCGGGCAATTATTACTACAACGTAATGCCCTTTGGTCTGAAGAACGCTGGTGCGACTTACCAGCGCATGATGAACAAAGTATTTTGAGTAGAGATAGGCGATATGCTCAATGTTTATATGGACGATATGATCGTCAAATCCCAAAAGGAAACCGATCATGTCGCCCACCTTAAAAAGGTTTTCGAGCAAGCCCGAAAGTGTAAAATGAGATTCAATCCGGAAAAATGCACATTCGGAGTCCGCGCAGGAAAATTCCTCAGTTTTTACTTAACAAAGAGGAATCGAAGCCAACCCGGACAAATGCAGGGCTTTCTCGGATTTGCCCACTCCAAATTCAAAGAAGTCAATCCAAACCTTGAACGGCATGCTCACGTCACTATCCAGGTTCGTGGCCAAATCCGCGCAGCATGCCCTGCCACTATTCAAACTCCTGCGCAAAGAAACTGCATTCGAATGGACGGAAGAGTGCGAACGCACCCTCTCCCACCTCAAGCGGGCCCTATCTAGCCCGCCAGTTTTATCTAGGCCGGAAGCTGGAGAAATCTTGTACCTCTATCTCGCCGTATCCACCGAGGCCGTCAGCGTGACCTTGATACGAGAAATCCCGGAAGGCCAGAAGCCCATTTACTTCACTAGCAAAGCACTCCAGGGTCCCGAGATCAGATATCAACAAATCGAAAAGGTCGGGCTCGCGTTAATAACCGCAGCCCGAAGACTCAGACACTATTTCCTAGCATATACCATAGTCGTGCGAACCGAGTAACCCGTAAAACAATTACTTGCACGCCCCGACATGGCCGGAAGAATGCTCCGGTGGTCGTTGGAACTTGCGGAGTTTGACATCAAATACGAAGGAAGAAAAGCCCTTAAAGCCCAGGTCTTGGCAGATTTCGTGGCCGAAATGGCCTTCCCCGAAACAACAAACAACAACGCCCGAAGATGGACCTTGTATGTGGACGGTGCTTCAAGCTCAACCGGCAGCGGAGCAGGGATCATTCTTGAAAATGGAGAAGGAACCCTCATAGAGGTATCCCTTTCACCATCATTCCCGACATACAACAACCAAGCAGAATATGAGGCCCTGCGCCTCGCAAAATGACTTATAAGCCGAAGACGTTGAGGTATTCACCGACTCTCAACTGGTCGCATCCCATATCTCGGGCGAATATCAGGTTAAAAGCGAAGCCCTCGCCGAATACCTGACCCTCGTGAAAGAAAGGCTGGCCCGATTCAGGAGCTCCAAAGTAAAACACATCCCAAGGGAACACAACGCGCGGGTAGACGTCCTATCAAAACTGGCGAGCACAAGAAAGAAGGGAGGTAACAAATCCGTAATCCAGGAGATATTGCCATAACCCAGTACCGAGACCTCATATTCCTTCTCACTCGTAAGCGCAATTGGGGACGCGTCCTGCTGGATGACCGCCGTATACAATTACTTAACAAGTGGCCTCTTGCCCGCCGATCCGAAAGAGGCCTCCACCATCCGAAGACGAGCTTGCTCGTACGTCTTAGTCAAAAATGGCCTCTACCGGCGAGGATTTTCCATACCTCTCCTCAAATGTATAGACGAGGGCACAGTCCCCCACATACTCCGAGAGATACACGAAGGAATCAATTCCGAACATCTAGGAGGAAGATCACTCGCTCGGAAGGCTCTCCGAGCAGGCTACTATTGACCGACGATGCAAGACGACGCCAAAGAATACGTTAAGAAATGCGACAAATACTAATGTTTCGGGGACATGCACCTCGCGCCCCCCAACGAACTCAAATCCTTATCGTCTCCCTGGCCATTCGCATGGTGGGGGATGGATCTCCTCGGTCCGTTCGTGATCGGAAGCAATCAGAACAAGTATCTCATAGTTGCGGTCGACTATTTTACAAAGTGGATCGAGGCCGAGCCACTGGCCAAAATCACATCCTTGAACTTACTCCGCTTCTACAAAAGAAACATCCTCGCCCGATTCAAGGTACCATTAGCTATCATCACAGACAACGGCACCCAGTTCACAGACGAGCGCTTCCAAGAATTCGTCACGAAATTAGGTACGAAGCAACATTTCGCGTTAGTCGAGCACCCATAAACAAACGGGCAAACAGAGGCCGCCAACAGAGTAATTTTGAGGGGCCTCAAAAGAAGACTAGACGAAATAAAAAGGGGATGGGTAGAAGAGCTGCACAGCGTCCTATGGGCTTATTTCACCACCCCACATTCCACTATCGGGGAGACCCCCTTCCGACTGACCTACGGAACAGAGGCCGTGATCCCCATCGAAATACATGTGCCCTCTAGACGTATCTAAGAGCCACTCGAGACAGAGGGCAACGCCGAGGCAATCAGGGAAGAACTCGACCTGGTCGAAGAAATTCGCACTAGGGCCGCTCTACGCGAAGCTTCACTTAAGCAAAAAATCGCCCTAAGACATGACGCTAAGGTCATTAAACGGGAATTTAAAATAAACAGCCTAGTACTAAAAAGAAACCACAAAGATTCCCGAGAAGGCAAACTGGCCGCGAATTGGGAAGGCCCCTATCGTGTCTGTAGCAACCTGCCCTAAAAATGAAGGTTTAGAGTCGCCACCTATTCAGAAGGGCGAATAGGAAACCCTACGCAGTTTAGAGACTCGGGGTAAGTTATTATAATCAGGTCGAGGGAAGGTGTTAGGCACCCTCAACCCTTTCCTATTGGCTTTGAATCTAAGGGTCAAGTTTATGGCTAAAATATTCAGGTTTAATAGCTAAAGAATTGAATAGGGGAAAATTGAGATTTTAGGGAGGGGGACTCGCCTTGGTTATCCAAGTGCCTACGTATCTCCTTAGGGAGAATCAGAGTCAACGTAGTTCGGGCACAAGGTTGTACGCCTTAGAATTTGATATGAATGTATTTGAAGGTATTTTGAGTTACCTTGTCATAGATTTAAAAATCGCAGTATTTGCAGGGATGAAAATCCGTAGTGTCGTGGTTTAGTGTTTTAACGTTTTGGGCGTACAACCCTGATTTGATATGGCACCGTTAGATGCGGTGACCAATAGATTTGGTCAGTATAGCTAACGGATTATGGGGCATTGTTGGTTACTCAGATCGATAGATTGATCGTCGCGGGCAGCAAATTAAAATGTATTTTAATTTGTGTATTTTTATCTCTCGTCTAATGCGACTAATAGTTTTAGTCGGGTCGAGGAGGGAATTGATAGAATTAGTTAAATTTATATTATCAAACGAATTAGATTCGATTATTAATAAATAAATTAAATGATAAAAATTTATTTCTCGTCTAATGCGACTAATAGATTTAGTCGGTTCGAGGAGAAAATTAGATTAAATCACCAAAAGAAAACAAACAATTAACAATTAAAAATTTACAAATTTAATTAGTTAAGTTTTATTATTGATTTTTAGTGCAGGAGGTGTATTTTGTTCAGGAGTGACAAATTAGGATGTGTTTATAGTAAAAAGCCAAGCCCATTAGAATTAGAGATTCGTTGGGATCAGGTGCTGCGCAGGCTTATGGAATTTGGTGTGCTACAGAGATCTGAATGGTCACGATTTACTGATTCGATCTGAACAGCCTGCACGCGTGGTTGGAAGAGGGTGTATGAGAGGAAGAGCGCACTGGATCACGTCCAGGTACGCCAACAGATGGCCATAGTTTGGCCACGTGTTGATCATCCAACGGCCCAGGCGTGTTTAATCACCAAAAACCAAATCTCAACTTCATAATTCTGGGTTTGTTCTCTCTCTATCCTCGTCTCTCTCTCTCTCTCTAATCTCTCTCGTTCTCTCACTCAAGCAAACCCAGCAAACAAAACCCAGAAGAACAAGCTTCCGGCCACCGCTCAGACCCTTATTCCCACCGTGTACCACCGCCAGTGCCACCCTACACCACCGTGAATTCGCCACAAAAACCCAGATAACCGATGAATGTTCATCGAAACATTCATCTCCCAACCCAGAACCATTCGAACCCTTAGAACCCTATGTTAAACATGAAGAACCCTAAGCCCCAATCAATTTCCAGAAACGCAATCGAGAACTCAATTGAACATTCAATCACAAGTTTGAACCCTAAGCTAAGTGATCTTTTGTGTTTACCTCTTTCTCTTCGATTTCTGGAACGTGTGTGCTCCAATCCCCCTTCTGATCTCCTTTTTTTCTTCTTTGTTCGCAGGTATAGGATGGAGATCCAAGGCTTGAAGTGTTCGTCTTTGCGGCGGCGCCAATCTCCCGAATCCCCCCTTCTTCTAATTTCTTCTTCTCATTTTATAGTCTTAGGGTTAGTTTTTAAGTTAGGAAATTAGAGATTAGGATTGTTATCAATTCCAGATTCGATTGTGTTTAGTTTTGATTCCCATTGTAATTGATATTTGATTTCTGTCTAATAAAAAAATTTGATTTGATTTTGTTAAGTTTAGATTCAGATTTCGTTTTGCTAAGATTTGATTTTGATTTGCATTTGTTAATTACTGATTGAAGATTGCTTTAGATCTGGGCCTGGGTAGAAACAAAGATTTCTTAGGGTTTGTGTGTTGGCAGCGGCGCCGCTGGCTGGAGAAGATGAACAGGGTTTACCCCCTAGTTGACTCGGTCAACACCATTAATAAAAATAATTTTAATAATTAATGATTTCAAAATAATGTTTTATTTTAACTAAACACATTAATTTAATTAACATTTTTAGCAAATTAGTAAAAACAAATTAAACTATGTATATGTGTGTTATTTTTATTTTAAATCAAAATAGATCATTAAATCGAAATTTGATAGATTAAAGGACCTGTTCTGATGGGCCATAAATATGTAACAACACACTCCTATTTTGAATATACCCCCCTTTCTTAACAATAGTATATATCTAATCCATAATAAAAACCTTATTAACTAATATAAATGAAAAATAATTGGGCCCAAGCGAATTGGATCTCCAATATTTGCTATTGACACCTTTATTTTGTTTTAATCAATTTATAAGGGAATTTTATAAGAGAGCGAGTTTAATAATAGGCATATTAAACCCTATGGCTCTTAATTTTTAATACCCTTAATAAATTAAAACGGGAATTGCATCGGGTAAATTTTGGGGTATGACAGTGTCCGCGCAAGGACAGCAAATGGGGCATACTACCTGGAAAACTTGCAAGGAGAAGAACTCGCTCGACCCTGGAACGCTGAGAAGTTAAAACAATATTACAGCTGAAAAGGTGCGGCCCGGTACGAGCCGAGCGCCTCTAACTGAAACAAAACAACGGGAGCCCGCTCTCTTAGTCGAGCAGACTCTTTGTTCTTCGAGGGGCCCTAAATACAGGACATCCCCGTCGTAAACACGTACCATGATGGCAAAATACCCCGCTCGCGAAGGGACCGTTCACGCCATGAGCCCCGGAGCTCAATACAACGAAATCCGAGACTCACCATATGCCAGGTACACGTCCCCGGCAATCGACCACAGTTCCACACACTGGGCGATCAATACGTTATAAGTCGAGCAAATCTTCATATAATGCAACATAAATACACAAAGGAACAACAACAGTGTTTTATTCATCCATTCATGAAAAATTACAAAACAAACAATTGAAAAGAAAACACTTCATTCCTCCCGATTGGCAAATTCCTCCGAGTGAACGTATTGATACCAATCTTCATCCCACTCGGTCTCGGAACCATCCGCGTCAATCACGACTCTCACACCAGTCTCCCGAGCACGAGCATCTGAACTCAAAGAACCACGAGAGCGAGAAGCAGAGCCGGTCGAAGCCTGCTTCTTCTCCTTCACCTTTTTTACTCCACGGGAACACGAGGTTGAGGATACCTTCTTCTTGTTAGCTCCACCCATGCCTGCGAGAAGTGAAGAAAGAGAGGTCCATAAGACCTCCTTTTATAGGGGAAGAAGGGAAACAACAATATCGGGAAGTGAACAAAGACATAAAGAGAAAATATGTTGGGAACCAATAAACACGTTTCCCAAAAAACGCATGCGCACAAGTTTCAAAGAAAACGAAACATAAGTGTTAAAAACTAAGTACGTTAAATAAAAACGGGCAAAAAAACCCGCAAATGTGCCCAACTACGGCCATCTAGGCCGAGCTGGTTAATGTGCATACAAGATTAAAATGGGGGGCATACCCCCAAAAAATAACAACATTTCAAAATACGGGCGCGCAGGCCCCACACTTAGACACAAAAAGAAAATCTTCAAACACCTTCCTCGACTGAGACCTTCTACCACCAACTCCACCCCCGGATTCTTCAATTTAAATTGGGCCACAGTGGAGTGATAGGTATCCTCGGAAGCCGCCACACAATCGCTCCCTAAGACTCTGATATATTGAATCAATTCTGCCCGGGTTAAAAGAGCCCTCTCTTCTTCCGACTCATCCTCAGCAGAAGTCTGAGAACGACGAAGAGAGGTCTCTCTAACCGAGGAAGACAACATTGTTCCATACAGAGTCCTAGAGAGAAAGGTGTATTGACCTTGCAGGTCCACCAGAGCACCCTCCTTTTCGCTCAGCCGAGCCTTCACAACATCCAGTTCTTCACCCTGTCCCTTCAGCAGCTGGTCCTTCTCCTCAAAGGCAGAGGCCTTCATCCTAACTTGCTCCTGAAGCAACCTCGCGGCCTCCGCTGACAAAGGCGCTGAACGGGCATAGAGAGTGGCCATCTCCAGAAGCCGGACTATAGCCGAAGCATCCTGCACAAGGAACCTCTGACGAACAGAAGGCTCTAAACGTCAATGTGCAGAGATTCAGCATGCGGAATAGTCAAAGAAGGTCCACGTTCGAAGAATCTAGGCTGGAGAAAGCACGAAGGAAGGGTGAAGATATTAGCAGTCTCTTCCTGGGTAAGATCCACGACTTCAGTCCTCTAACGCTTGCGGCAGACCAAGGCGTCCGGATCAGGCTGTGGGCGGAGGGGAGAAGGAAGCACCGTAACTGGCCTCAAAGATTCATCTTGATCGGAATTCCTCAGGGGGGAACCAGCAACACCAACAGAGGAGGAGGAAGCACCCAAACCCGCAACCGGGGACCTTTGCACAGCTGCCAACCGAGGACCGACACTTTTCTTAACAATCCCTTTCAACTTGCTGGCTTGCCTAAGCATCCGGTCATGACGGGCACGATCCATTGACTCTGCAAAAAGAAAAAGAAAAACGTAAGAAATCTGCCCCTCATAAAACCAGTGAGAAAGGAAGCTACTAAAACAACAGAGTTAAAATAAAAGACGGAACAAAATAAAAAAGGGTGGTACCCAAATAAGCAAACGCTCCCTCATCGGTACCCCCAGCTAGAAGCTCCTTAATTCTAATCACCCCAGGCTCTCTGATCGGCTCCCCGTCATCGCCAATGACCGGTATCCCCGAGCGGTCCACTTTGGCAACAACGGGAAGACCCTGCATGAACCGCTGAAGAACAGCATAATCCCTTCGAGCATCATCGTCCAAATCAGAAAGCCTGGTGATGTATTGGTCGGTCCCATATCTGAAGTGATCCCGTGACCTGAAAAACCTAAACTTATACAGACGAGAGGTGACGGGCTCCCCAATGTCATTAAGCACCGGACGACCATGGACATCTAGAGTTGGCACGCGATCAAAGACACTTTCCAGAGCTTCCCGAGAGTGAGGACGAATGAGGAAGAACCGAGACTTATAACCCTTCAAAGAGTCAGAATAAGACTTAAAAACTTTTTTGGACTGCTTTAGAGACACCCATCTGTAACGGCCATCCTTCACCGTACGCTGAACATAAAATATATGAAAGAACAGAGAGAGCGTCGCCCCTATCTTCAAATGCGCACAAACCAATTCAAAGGCCCGGATAAAAGCAATTGAATTAGGGTGAAGCAGTCCAGGAGCCACCTCCAAATGGTTAAGCACCGCCACTTGGAATTCAGAGAAGGGGGCACGAAAACCCATTTCCCGGAACACCACCTCGTACATGGGAATTAAATCCGGGGTGTACACATCACAGATCCAGTCGTCTTCGGCCGGAATCAGAACCGACCAACCTTCGCCCACCTCGGTAAAAATATCAGAGTCATCCTCCACAAAATATCTCTCTATGTCCAGTGCCTCCTGGTGCACCCAGGCCCGCTGAGGCGCCTCTTGCCGGGCCGGAGGGGTTGAGGACGACGGGTCCGACGCCATCGGACGAGTTTCATCGGTCATTTTCATCTGAAACATAGGAGAGAACAGTGAATTTGACAATTAAATCAAATCCACCCTTCCACCATCGTGCAGAGTGAAAGGGCACATCAACGGCCCATAGAACAAATGAACCACGTCCTTGCCCCTCCACAAACACAAATTCCGAGCCAGACAAAGTTCGCGCCCGGGAAAAGGGCAAAAACGCATAACATCTAACTATGACGCACACATACGAAGAGAAAACACCAAAAGCATAAGCAAACGTCTATCGACGGTACAAAAAGCTGGAATCTAAAGATAAACTCAGCAAAACGCTGCCGTGGACGACGGAGAAACCTCCTATCTCCGCCATACACAACTACATTCATCATCTATCCTCATCAAAAGTCTTCCTAAAAACCTACCCTAACCACATGCAATCGGTTCTAAACATTGATCGAAGCATAAAAATACAGAACGTAAGGATTAAAAGGTAACTTACAGGTACGGTTTTGATGAAAGATTGAAGAATCTGTAACAAACACCACTGCAAGAAGAAAGGCCGGCGAAGAGAGAACGAAGAGACTGAAACTTGAAAAGTTTGGAAAGATGAGGGGTTCTGCTATTTATAAGAGGCATAAGGCACCACGCGCGCCGCATGTGCTATACTCTTCGGAGGAATGGAAATCATTAACCGTATAGCCTAGGGAATAGATTAGCCATCATTCTCATTAAATGCGACACACCCCCTATCAAATTTTTTGAAAGGACACGCTTCCTTACTCCCGGCCTAACCCTTCTTCTCCCCGGAAACGCACGGCTTACCTCCCTCGGATAGCCTGGGCTCGGACCCTCGGATCAACTTCCTATAAGTCGTCCCTCCTCTGACCGGAAGCAACGACTTGGGGGGCTCCTGTTCTGGACCGGCCCAATCCAGTCAATAGGGTCATTCCCGCCTTCAGCCCAGTACGCGTCGGATCACGTATATGGCGGTTTCCGCCCGATCAGGCCGGGAAAACTTGCCAAGCACTCGACCACAAGGACCCCTCGTGCCCGACAAACAACCATTCCACGCGTCTCCTAAGTATCCGCCCTAGAAGGAGGAGTCCAATCCGCTCAAAAACACCTTATAAATAGCCCTCTACATAGCGAGGGCAAGGTAATCTTTTCTTACCCAAAAAACCCTATTACTTTGTTGTACCTTGTGGAATATGTACTTACTTTGGCATCGGAGTGCCTTGCAGGTACAACCCCTTTTTCCACCTTCATCATCCCGAACTTCAAGCCTTCGTTGTTGCCAGTCATCTGATCTGCTCGGTAAGATCAGTAACCATGATATTCCTATGTGATGGGAGTTATCATTGGAAACCTATCGTGTGTGCCCTATGTGAATGAGTACATCCCTGGTGTGGGATCTCGAACTGGATTCTTGTCAAGTCAGATCTAGCTTGTTACGTTCAGAGGGGTTTACCCTGGACGTGTGACACTCTTAGGTTTCAGCATCCTGAGGAGTGTGATTGGAAGAACTTAAGGAGCGAGGACCTTAGTGGGAACCTGTCCTATTATTGTCGGTCGTAACTATAGGATATGGGTAGACATGGTTATGCGTTTCTGGGTAGGTTACTTGAGATCATGGCCTCGGAGTTGGACCACCATGTTAGTACTACCAGATAGGTATAACACTGCAGTATCGCTATCGTGCACGAGGCGCGAGAGCTATTTTTTTGATAGACGTGGGACATTCTTGATCTGGAACTCAAGGTATGATTCAAATTAGTATTTGCGAGACGCAAACCCGAATTCTCATAAGGTAGGTGAGATAAAGATCCATATGTCGCACTCAATGATTAAGGATTATGCGAGCGGGTGACAATGAGATGGATTAGATTCTAATGCTATGTTTATGAGGAGACCTTAGGTGGTCGTGGTCGCGGGAGAATTTTAGATACTATATCGTAGATGCTCCTTGTTCCGTTGGAATTGGTGAACCTTTATGCATAGTGTCCGAGATGGAATATGTATAATCACCGTATTCCGACCAATACATTGTGCGACTGCCTTTAACCTTGGTGATCAGAGTACGAATGGATAAAGTGTACCTAGGATTAGTTCGATGCGGTATATTTAGGGGAGTATTGGTAGATCCTCAATAATCAAGGAATGCCAGTCGCGGAAAAGCAGAAACACTTTGGTTTTGAGAAGTGTTGAGAAGTCTGTAAGAAAGTTGTTCAAAGTGCGAAATGTAATTCCTTGCATTGCATCGACACTTTAACCATCGGGAACGGCGCATTGGGAAAATACAGATGAGGAAGTCAGTTTAGTGCCGGATTCGGAAATGAAAGGGGCATTGGATGACTGTGTGAGTGAAGTGCGACTATGAAGGATTGTTATATTGGTTAAGTCACACGAGTTATTAGAGGTGTTGTCACACCAACGGTAAGAAGTTGTATGGTTGAGAATAAGTTATGAAAGACGTTGGCGGAGTTATTGTAGCAGTGGTATGATGTGGAAATCGGCAAGGAATGACGAACTCCTATTCATTAAGCATTCAGATTTGGAACTTTTGGAACCGAAGTATGTGACCAAGTTGTGTTCAAATGAACCTTATCTAGAATGATGGAAATTAGCGACTTGATTTGTGGGAATTACTCAATCTCGAGGAGTAGTTGTCGATGAATGTGTTTGAGATTCTAACACGTATTATAATTGGACGAATGTTGAGAAGGAACCGTTTCTATTAAGAATTGAGTATGGTGTAGTAATGGAACTATGTGGACTATGGACATAGTGCGATTCATAGGATTTCAAGAAGTGTGGGACTCGTTGAGATCAGAGTAGCGCTAGAGATGTAAGGAGAGCCAGATAAGCCTGTAGTAGATGTTGGTGGACTTTTTGCGTGATGGTGTTTGAGTGGAGACTTTACTTGGAGAAACTCGTCGAAGCAATGTTTCGTTCATCCCAGTCTCTCTCAAGGATCCACCATAATCTTGAGAGGTACTACAGATGGACCAGCTTAGAAGAGACCCCGTGGTTAGTGTGTGATCAAAGGTTTGTGGGACAATGGTTGAGCTTGTAAGCATGAAGAATTAGACAGGATGTCGTGACCTTTGGAATGAAAAAGATAGGAAAAGATTTATCTGATATGGACTCATTGTGGCTATGTCTAGTGCATTATGAGTATGCATTAAGACTTAGACGATAGTGGTGGTTTGATTATTAGAGTTCACCTTTCGTCGACAGGACTTTGTGTGAAGCAGTTGAACATCCAGAATGTAGTTGCAAATTTTACACCTTGTGGCTTACAGTGGCAGATATTTTGTCTAAGACTGAAGAAAGGAACAAAGTAAGAAGCCTTAGTTGCAAAAGTGAAGGTAAACTTGGAACAAATCATCCTAAGCATCAGGGAGTTAGGAGTTAAGACCGAGGGATTTGGCAATCATTTGGATGACTCCATGTGGACTAGTGTGAAAGTGAATCCGAAACGTCATCTTTGGAAAAGGAGAGCGTAGTATGATTTGCTTATTATAGAGGTGATTCATGAAGCCCAGGAAAGGAAGAAAAAAATCAATGGCATGTGTTGAGAAAGGATGAACTTGGCAACATTGAGAATGAAGAGTATCTAACCAGAATGGATTTCAAGGAATTGCGAAGCTACACAGACTCAGTGTGGAACAATAAATATTGGGGACCTCAGAAGGGTCATTTTCCAGGTACGTCAAGACAGAGTATCGGGAGAGATGTGTTGCGTGAGATCTAAGATTTTCAATCTGGGACAGTAGAATACAAGTTTATTAGCAGATTGTTTTTCTTGGATGGAAAGACACCAGACAGAGTCATAAGGTTATCCAAAGGAAGAATGTAAGGGCAATTCATCCCCTTGTTGGTAGAAGACGCCAGGAGTTGTTTTCATGGTAATGGTAAGGAATTCGAGGGCGAATTCTATTTAAGGGGGCATAATGTAACATCCCTATTTTCCTAAGCATGAAAATAATGCACATGAGAACTATTAGAATTTAAGAGTTGTTAAGAGAGATTAAAAAAAAGAGAAGTTGGTAGGAATCCAAGTATGTGGTTAGAAACTAAGTGGCATACAGGTAAATACCACTCAGTTAGAGGGCATAATGTTCATTAACCATTATTTGCATGAGTCAAATAAGGGTTTGTTGACCTATGAAATCATAATTTTATGGAAAGGAGTAACTTAGAAGCAAGTAAGAAAAAGAAAGAACTCATGTCATCATCTTCATTTTCGTACTCCAAGAGCAGCCCTCACAAATCAAGCCATAACTTTTTACTCGTAGCTCCGATTCAGGTAATTCTTGAAGTTCTGGAATCTACACAAAATTTTCTTCGATTTGATATATGATTTCATACTAATATCTTCCTTATTGATGGAGATAAATGAGTTTGGAGTTTGGTGATTGAAGCTGAAAGTGGATAAAAGAGGGTTACGGGTTTGATGAGCTTGGAAGTGGAACTTTGATCAAGATAGAAGCTCAAGTGCATCATGATTGTCAATTAAACCTCCATTGATGCAAGGTGAGTTCCATAGATAGGAACTTGGGTAGGAATTGGTGGGGAAATTGCATGTTCAAGGGTTTAGTTGTGATCAATGTGATGCATGCATGCTTAAATAATGGGTTTTGGGAATTTTGGTAATATTTGACTCTTGCATGTTGATAATTTATGAATGCATGATGATATAACTTGTAAATAAGATCTTTTCATGTTACGATATAAATATGTACTGGTTTAGAATGAATTGGTATGTTGGATGATATCAAATTTGAGAAGGGATTGAAGTTAGAACACTTCGGGACTGTTTTATACATGACAAATAGGTGTTTTTCAAGCTGAGATCACTAGAAATCGATTACATTATGATGGAAATCAATTTCTGCCAAAAAATTGGATTTCTGGGCATTTTGCGAGCAGGAAATCGATTATCCATATATGGAAATCGATTTCCTGAGACTGCATTAGAAAAATAAATGCAGAATTTGAAAATAGCATAACTGGAGTTTCGTAACTCGGAATTAGGTGTCGTCGGAAACGTTGGAAAGCTCTTCGAATTCTCTATTATGTAGTGAAGTAAGAGAATTGTTTTATGCAAAGGCTTTTAGGGTAAACTTGATATTCTAACATGTATATATGATATGGTTACCACAGAGTCTTAATGGAAAATTTTCCAACTTTGGAAATTCATAACTTCCGACTCGTAGGTCCGTTTGATGTAGAGTTTATATCATTAGAAAGCTAGTAACATGTATTATCTAGGAAAAGTAACATGCATCAATTAAACCTCCATTGATGCAAGGTGAGTTCCATAGATAGGAACTTGGGTAGGAATTGGTGGGGAAATTGCATGTTTAAGGGTTTAGTTGTGATCAATGTGATGCATGCATGCTTAAATAATGGGTTTTGGGAATTTTGGTAATAATTAACTCTTGCATGTTGATAATCTATGAATTCATAATGATATAACTTGTAAATAAGATCTTTTCCTGTTAGGATATAAATATGTACTGGTTTAGAATGAATTGGTATGTTGGATGGTATCAAATTTGGGAAGAGATTGAAGTTAGAACACTTTGGGACTGTTTTATACATGAAAAATAGGTGTTTTTCAAGCTGAGATCAGTAGAAATCGATTACCCTAAGATGGAAATCGATTTCTATAAAAAAATTTGATTTCTGGGCATTTTGGGTGCAGGAAATCGATTATCCATATATAGAAATCGATTTCCTGAGACTGCGTTGGAAAAATAAATGCAGAATTTAAAAATAGTATAACTGGAGTTTTGTAACTCGGAATTAGGTGCCGTCGGAAGCGTTGGAAAGCTCTTCGAATGCTCTATTATGTAGTGAAGTAAGAGAATTGTTTTATGCAAAGGATTTTAGGGTAAACTTGATATTCTAACATGTATATATGATATGGTTACCACAGAGTCTTAATGGAAAATTTTCCAACATTGGAAATTCATAACTTCCCACTCGTAGGTCCGTTTGACGTAGAGTTTATACCATTAGAAAGCTAGTAACATGTATTATCTAGGAAAAGTACCCTCGGTACCATAATGTTGCTCTTCCACATATCTGACGCCCATTCAGATGAATGTGGTAAATAGAATTTTGTGAAATTTATCCCCAAGAGTAATTCAGTCCCGTAGAGGGAGCTCAATAGCTCCACTGTCCTTAGATACTTGTGAAACCGTGTTGTAGAACATGATATGTATTATATGATCACTTGTATACTATTGGTATGAATATGTAGGACAAATTTGAATGCTTTATGATGATAAATGCTATTATGGCTTGATGATATGTGTGACAATGATCACTTGATTTATGTTTGTTCTGATCGAACTTTTGGATATGATTATATGCATACTTGATGGGAGTGACCTGGTGTATACTCATCATGTATGTTGTAATTTTTGTGCATTAACGAGTACACAATGGGAATGTTTTGGTGTATACTCATTGCATATGTCGTCATCTTTATGTCCCCTTCCACACGGGAATGATCTGGTGTATACTCCGTGGATGGCCGCCAATGGGAATGATCTGGTGTATACTCATTGGTGGGAAGGGATAGCTGGGCATATTCACCGCTCTCAATGGGAATGATCTGGTGTATACTCATTGATCGGTGTGAGATATGTGGGTACTCGATGGGAATGATCTGGTGTATACTCACCGTGTTACCAAGGAAATGCTAATGCTCGATGGGAATGATGTGGTGTATACTCATCATCTACTGAAAAAGGTATTTCCTCTAGCGGGAAAACATCGAATGTTGGTACGATGGGATTGTGATACCATGTCGGTAAGATCACTCGTTTACTCACCCCTAGTGATGCCACATAGGTAATATCATTAGGTCTTCGCCAGTGGGTTGGCACAATCACGGTGACGTGGTTGTACTAGCAACAACATACTTGTGTGTTGTGTGTGTGTTTGTTGTTATCTCATTGGTTAGTCATGGTACTTCCAATGGTGATATTGTCCATGTTGTGTATTTGTACCTGACCGTGAGAAAACCCCGGACCCACAACGGATCCGTTTGATCATATGAACCTTGTAGAACCGAGTGAACCCATAAGATAGGGGAACTCACTGTGATTTAGTAATCTCACCCCAATTATCTTAATATTTTTCCAGGAACAATTTAGAAGTAGAAGAATTGCTAGATGGCTCGTATTGAAACCGTGAACGAGTTGATGGCAGGAAGACCTCGACAGATGTTATCTTCCGCTGTGCAATGTTTTGGACAAGCTAATTGTATATACTTTATACTTAGAGTTGACTTGTATACGGTTTTTAATTCTTGTCTTATTTCCGATTATGCATGTTTCTTGTACCATTTTAGCATCACTACATATTATTCTAGACGTATATGTACGGGGAGTTACACCAACCTTTGTTAACAACACCATTCAACTCATCATCTTTTAACCAAGCATTCTCAAACCGGAAACAATACTTCTTGGGGCGGTTGCGTTGGATCGGATTGTAGTGCAACAAAATGGGGCTATGATATGAATGAGAGGCTAGTAAATTGAGAAGTTTAGCATCCGGGAAATTGTCCCACCAATCTTGCGAAACGAAAGCTCAATCTTCCAGCGGAATATCCATTAAGTTACAGTCTGTGACAACTTCTCAGAAACCGGCACACAGCCAGTTGGGATGTTGGTGGATACCGACTTTATCATGTTGCGAAAGCAAGTTGTTAAAATCTCTAATAACACACCAAGGCACATTAGACAAATCTCTAAGATCACGAAGCATATTCCAAGCCTCTCTTCTTCGATTTCTCTCCGGATATCCGTAATAATCATTTAAAATTTAAAAAAGAGCATAAACAATTTTGATCTCTGTTTAATACTTTTTAGAGCATAAAGTGAAAGGTTTTCAGAGAGAAAACACGAACAAGATAAACTAAAGATGAATTTCAGTTTTATCTTTATTCTCTAAGTTTAGAAATTATATTTTCTCTCTTTTCTGATTTAACTATCTTTTCTAGGCAAATTCTTTAGTATCCATGAATTCAAATTGGGTACTCATACCTTTAGTGTAAACTGTTATAAAATTTTAATTAATTTTAAATTAAATTAAAATAAATAAGTGATGTGGCATGAAATTATATGATTTGATTGGTTGAAGGTACCAGTACCAAACTAAACTCAAGGGTACCTGAGTGTTCACCTCTTTTCTATTCCCATTCTCTCTTTTAATTTTATTATCAATTTTTTAATATTAAATTATATTAACAATTTTGTTTAACTATTAGGACTTTTGAAAAATAAACAAAATAAATGTATAATTTTTTTTCAAAATAAACTCAATCGTAAAAATTCACTAAATATTTAGTGATAAAATGGTAACATTTATACTAAAAATTGATATTATATTTATATCAACAAAAAACATGAGACAATTATGATGTATGAAAAACAAAATTTTCTTATATAAATTCATAATATATGAATTTTATATTCATATGATATTTTTTACAATTTACTTATCACATTCCATTTTTCAAAAACTTTTTATTTTAAGTTTTTCAACCATTGTTATTTGTCCAAGATTTGTCAGAGATTCCTTATAAAACTTAACTGTGTTTAAATTTATTTTCTATTAGATGATAAAATCATATAATATCAATAAAATTCATAAACTTACAATAATTTATAAATATTTTTAAAACTTATAATCTTCATTTTATTTTCATTATATATATATAGTCATTATTATATATAGTCATTATGAGATTTTATTCTAATTAATATATATATATATATATATATATATATATATATATATATATATATATTAAAAGACAATTTTAATACAATATTTGCACTTGATATAGTTTTATCTATAAATATTATTTATCTTTTATGTTCTTTTTAAAAATATATGTAATATTTTAATTATAATTAAAGATACTATTAAAGTATAATAAAGGATATTGAAAATTTCATATATAAAAAAATGTTAGTAATTTTTTATGATAAAATTTTAACATTTATACTAAAAAAAATGCTACTAATATTTGTTTTTTTTAAAATATTATACAATTATGATTGATAAATACATAAATTTCTTACGAAAAACATACATTTTTTGACGGACCGAAACTACTTAAAAAAGTACATTTAACATGAGACAATTATGATTGATGAATACATAATTTCTTATAAAAACAAATTTTGTTATTCATTTCGCATTTTATATACATTTTCAACCATGACTATATTATATTAATTTACTATTTCGCATTTTATATACATTTTTCGACGGGTCAAAGCTACTTAATCTGTATATATTTTATTTACATTTTTAACCATCATTATATTATATTTATTTACTACTAATAGATGACTACTTAATTATTTCCTTTATTTTTTATATGTACATATTAACCTATAACTGATATTTTTGAAAAAATAAATCTATTTAATACATTAAAATTTTTATTTAAAATAAGTGAAAAAGATTTCAAATGCTTATAATAAGATAGGGGTATGAATGACAGTGAACAAAATTTTGGGCAAAAAGTTTGGTACCTGTTACCAAATCAAATAAATATAATCACATATATTATATTTATTTATTATTTATAACATTGTGCAATCCGTGCGAACGCACGGGTAGATGGCTACTCATGGTAGATTTATAACGATATTGTATGATGCGTGCAAACGCACAGGTAGATGACTACTTAATTATTTAATTTATTTTTCTACTAAAGTATATATTTCTAACTAGATTAAATTAATATTAATATTTATATGACAATTATAATTTCAAATGTTTTTTCTTTGTAATTTTTGTATCTTTTATATATATTTATTAACCATCTATACATATTTATTTAGTATTTATATCGACTTTGCGTGATCCGTGCGAACGCACGGGTCCTTTACTAGTTTTTATTTTATAGATTTATAATTTTCATATTTTTATATGAGAGGAAGAGGAAGAGATAACGACCGTTTTATTAAAAGAAACAGTTGAGATTTAATATTTTGTTTAAATTATTTATGTGATCCTCTTTTTTCTTAACTATTTTCAATCGAGAAAAAAGATGATCATGTGACGAAATATTAAATTTCGACCGTTTATTTTAATCAAACTGTTGTTATCTCTTCCTCTCACTCTCAAAATTTGGTTTTAATCCCTGTAAAAAATTCTTTCAAAATATGGTTCTCCTAAAATTTTCTGTTCACACTTTTGGTCCCTTCCGTCTATTTGATCTAGCAGAAGCTGGCATCATGTTGCACGTCACGTCACTTAAAAGTGACAGATTGAGGGGGTTTGAAACCCTTTAAATAACTGAAAAAAACAATAAAAAACACCAAAAATCTAGTTCCAACCTTGCAAATAATTGATCTCCTCGCAGTAGCAAGGAACCTTGCTAACCTTAATAGTGTACAATATTTCAACAATTTCACACTCTCGTGGATAAGATCTTAAGATTTCCGTCCTTTTAAATAATTCAAATTTAAATTTAATTTCCGTAATTTTTTTCTTTGAATAATAGTCTTTTTAAATTTTTTCATTCACATTTTTTTCCATCGTATATTTGGTCTAATAGAAGCTGACGCGGCATGCCGTCACTCACTTAAAGTCAACATCATATTTTGTCTAAAAATTTGAGTTAGACTGTGTTGGTTATAACCCTCCCTAAATTAAAATTAATTGTTATAAAAAAATTCAATACCTTGAGATAATCACTAATCCTCCAAGTGTTTATTGATGGACGTAGGCATGCGTCTCCAACATCCTACAATGGGTGAACTCTCTGAAACCCTTAGCAAATCGTCTATAAGGAATTGACATCAATAACATTGAAAATAATCTTAATGAAATCAATCACAAAATTCAAAAACAGAGTCATTTTGAGAACTTTTTTCCCTCAACCTTGGCTTCAGTTACTTGTTATAGATGGTTTGCAAATTGGGATTGAGCATGAGGATGATTTGGAGAATTTGAAGAAGAAATTTATGGAGGTTACTGGTTGTACTAATGCAGTGATACTCATTACTACACTTACTAACCACGTTGCTGACAACAATGTAAGTTTATGTACAGTTCAATTCAGTTGCATCTCCACGTCGATTTCGAGGACGACAACTTAAACGAATCCTGAGATGGCGAGTTCAGTTATGTGAAGAAGATTGTGATGCACATAATATGTTTGACAAAAGTTTTTTTTGAAAAAACCATTGCCAAAGGTAGGGAGGGGGGAAAAGCAAAATTCGCTAACATTACAGGGGGTGAATTACTTTGGCTTGAAAACAAAGCTAAAAATTTACTATTACCTATGTTTTACATGCTCTTGCACACATCTTATTGCCATACCCCAAAATTTGCCCACCACATTTTTATACTCAAGCTCATTTAAATATCAGAAGCTCAAGACTTGAATTACTGTACACTCTCCTAAACAAACAACCCACAACTAGGGTTTTTGCTTCTCTTTAAGAAAAAACAAGTTCTGACAATTCAAGTGGACCTCATAACCTCTCATATACCTTAAAGGATCCTCATGCCAACTTTCAAGCTCTGATTCACAAGATTGCTTAAACAACAGTTCAAATAGTCGACAGTCGACTAGTTTGACCTAAAAGTCAACTGTGGTCAAAGTACAGTCAAAACTCCTGATTTTTTGTCAACATCCTCATTTTGAAGTATCATTCACCATTTGATCAAGGATTGATCATGGTTCATCAAGAAAAGATCAGAAAATCAACAAATTCAAAAGTTCCTAAATTAGGGTTTTCATCGGAGAAAGTCAACTAAACTTTGACCAGCCATAACTCCCACACGGAACATCATAAATTTCCCATCCAAAGCTCATTTTGAAGGAAATTGAATTCTCTACAATTTTGTTTCTCACATGCCAAGTCTAAAAATGCTTCATTTGAGAGATATGGATCAAGAGATTATAGGTCCTTTTTGAAAGTCAACCGAAAGCAGTTTTTTGTCAAAGCCAATATCATCAGGATAAAATCCTTAAATGGAAAAAAGATTCCAAAGTGGCTTGTAGAGGACATCTTGAGGTTTCCAAAAAGTCCTAGAACTCCTTCATACGTTAAAAATTGAGGGAGATATGCCTTGTCAAAGTTGGGCAATTTTGAAAGAAAAAATGTGAAATAAAAGGCTTCAAAATGAGTTTCTTTGCAAAGAGGCCCAATATTTTATGGTCCAATCTTGTTCCCCAAGTCAATAAGAGCTTCCAAACGAAATCTCACAATTATTTGATTTTTATTCTATTTTTATTGAATTTTTATTCATTTAAAAATACAATTCCAATCAAATAATTAAAGGAAAATATAAAAGATGTGATTTATTTTTATTTCCAATTAATTTTAATCATCCAAATATCACCTTTTTATTTCAATTTCATTTTAATGGAAATTGGGAAGAGAATATTGAATTTTGGCCAAGTTTAGAAAGTTTTGAAGCCATATTCAAGTCAATCTTCAAATCTTTGATTCAAGAAGATTGAGATCAATTTTGTTAACCTAAGGCCTTATACTATAAGAACAGAGGATATCCACAAGGTTTAGGAGGTTTTTTGGCAGTCTACCGACCCCTATTCCAAAGCAAAAGTCGTGTACCAGGAGGAAGGAGAAGATAAAAACGCAGGTGGATTCAGGCTAGGAGAGGCATCACAATCGATTCTTTAGGCCTTCCTGGGCATAATTAGATCGTTGTTGTTGGTCAGAACGCATTGAAATGCATCCCGAAGGCCACGTTTTCGCTTCAATTTTTTTAATCTGAATTCGTTCATACGCTTATCATAAACCGTGTTTGGATACATGTTTACATTTAGAATCTTGTTTGCATGCTTCCTGTGCTGTTTGATTTGAGTTTTACCGCAGGTTGAAGGAGCCACCATTGCTAGGGTTCCGAACCTTCAATTTGGGGGCATGGAGTTAGAGGCGAAATTGATTCAAATTAACGGCGCAGTTGCGTTCGGAGGAGGATTCCCTATCGATTCGTGCCATTAATTCATATTTATGTTGCGATTCTTTATGTGCAGGTGGATAGCTACAAGGTAGTTCATAGAAAAGAATCCAGAAATCGAACGAAGAAGAAGAAAGGAGGGCGCGCGTGCCTTGAATCTCTTTTTAAATATTTTTTTTTATATATATATATATATATATATATATAATTCGTTGCACTTATTTTTCAACATGTGAACATGACAGGAATGGTAATGCACTAACGTTTGTCATGTTGGGGACGCAAGTTCGAATCTTCACGCGGGCTCCTTAATATTTTTAAAAGTGTTAAAAGTTATCTCCTGATTCAATACTCATACCCACGCATGGTCTACGGTGCCCTCTCAGCGCCAGCCGTTGGATTCAATACAGGACAAATCCAAGGATGTCAGGAGATGATCCCTATGGTGAACCTTCAGAAGCCATCCACACAAGATCGCAAGTTGAGTTTTCTTTTCTTTTATTATTCAATTACATAATATTTTATTTAACTTGTTTCTTTTTTATATCTTGTTTATTATTTACTTTTCTTTTCTTTTTTTTTTCTTTTCTTCTTACTAAAAATTTATATTTTTATTGACTATTTTATTTATTTTATCAAAAGTTCGAGTTTTCACAATTTTATTCATAATTGTTTTACTATTATTAGTTAAAAGTCAATATTATTTTCAAATAAACCTTTTCATCAATTAAATAATTAGGATTACATCCAATAATTATTTAGTTGATATATTGATTCGAACTCTCGATTTTTCTCCGTAACTTTGGTATTATTTCAATTAGTTTATTATTTTATTAACCATGTTTAATTCGTACCCTGATCAGGGTTTACGAAGATCGTGCCTGCACTGAAAACGTTTTCCTTGCGCAGATTTTTCAGGATTACCATCAGGGTTCCTCCGACTACGTGCCATATCGGATTAAAAGCTAAGTTTTAATTCTTTTCCTATTTAAATATTATTTTACCTTTATTTTTTCCTTTTATCCAAAATAGGTTTTGCCTCGAATAGTCAATGAATCCTTCCTACACTCACCCTATTATTTTCTTTTAATTTTCAGAGTCGATCGAGGGTTCGAGGAAGATCAAAGCGTCCAAGGATGTTTAAAACTAATTATTGATCCCTCTTATTTTTCCGCCCTTTAATTTCCCCCATCCCCGCAGGTGTTTATTGTAATAGCGTAGGAAATTTTATTTCTGCTTTTATTTTATTTTAATTGCGTGGTTAGTAATTTAGGGAGTGATAACCATGAATTGAACGTAGATCACCTAATTACAAGATAAATGTCATCGAAGTTAACCACATGATTGTGCACCCACACACCTTTAGGGTAACCCTTCTTGTTGCCTGTTGCCTTATATTGTGGCCTTGTTGCCTCTAAGTATACTAAATAGTCAAGTCTCTCGATTCCGAGGATACCTAAAGCAATGTTGCCTTTAAAGTTATTGAAACTCCCTCGATGTTGCCTTACAAGAATGATTGTCCCATTTGCTAAGGTATCCTCGCCTGTTGCCTAAAGATTTAATGACTATTATATCCTTCCCTTAGACTACCTGCCCTCTTTATGGCAAGGGACAGTTTTATGGCGAACGATTATTCTCGATGACCCGATACATCCAATTGAAAGACTTTCTGCCCTCTCATGGTATGGATAGACCCTTTCGCCCGAAAAGCTAAAAGAACGATCTTTCAAACTTAGGGTAGTTGCTACTAATTGCTTGCTCTAAAATTCAAATTACTCTTCATACCTCTTTACAAAAACTTTCAAAAAGGCTACGCTTATTTACAAGCTAAAGTCCTTAACGAATCTTTTTCTATTCACACCCTACTTTTCAAACAATTCAAACATTTTGAAAACAAAGTGAGCTAAGCAATTAAGAGCCCATGGATAACCATGGATACAAAGGGTGCCTTACACTTTCCCTTTGTATAACTTACCCCCCGAACTCAAAATCTTTTTAAAAGATCTTTTCCTGTTCTTTTAGCCTTTCTATAAATTGGATAAAATAAAAGTCGGTGGCGACTCTTGCTTAACCGCAACATTTCAAATAAAGTCAGTTCACCGTATTACACTTATGCATGTCAGTTATGTGTGGAGTGCAAATAGAGATGAGTTAAAAGCCAGCATGGAACATTAATTCAGCAAGTGATCAACAACATGGACGTTTTGGTATATGAAACTTTATCTTGTCAGTATGGTGTGATTAATCATCCTAGGTTTAAGTTCTTCTTTACATCGTCACTTTATATTTTTAAGTCTTTCAATTGGAAGTTTTTAAAGTGTTTGTGTAAACTCGATACCTCTCCATGATTATTTGTGGGAATGCCCATTGTTATACCCCAAAATTTGCCCACATATTTTTCAAGAAAACTCCAATCTGAAAATTAAGGGTCTCATATAATCATGGATTTTTATTTCAACAAATATCCTGACATATGAAATACCTAGTTTTTAGAATCTTTCTTATACAGTAACTTGGCTTGCAGTTGAATTTATTCTTACGCAAACACCAAATACTGTTTATTACTTCACACATGCTATTTATTTATTAACAGATAAATAGTACTGACACAATTGGTACAGAGTTAAAATCTTTTTGCAGGCGCAGAATCAGGAAACTCAGACTGTACTGGTAACAAGTAGATTATTATTATCTTTTGTTTCCCACTAATTTTTGTATTATATTCCATTATTTGCAAAAATCTTTTCAAATCTCTTTTTCAAAAATCAAATCTCTCCTTTTTCCAACACTATCATACACTTTCTTTCAAATCTTACTTCCACTCAAATTTTCCTTTTGTACGGAATCGCATCATTCCCCAACGTCTCTTTCCTTCTTTCCATTCTATAAATACCTCTCATTTTCTTTCATAAAATCTCACATCAAATTCCAATTCATCTTTCAAATTCCTATCTTCATAATCCATCCTTTCTCTTCTTCCCTGACAAGAATGGCAAAGTGGATAGAGACACTGTTTCTTACAGTCATCACCATTGCTACGGTGATCATGACTTTCTTCTGCCTGCACAGTCCTGAGGAGTGTGGACCTGCAATGGTTATGCTCCCAATCATCTACATGTTATTGTTCATAGCATGGGTTATCAATCTTCATTCTTAAAATTTGCCGTATTTCTTATTTCTTAAATGTACCGTTTATTCGTCGTACTGTTCAATATAGTATGTGATATTTGTACTGTCAGTATTAAATGTTGTACTATTTGTCATAATATTGCTTAATTACTAAGATAATATTTTGTGTGTTTTCTGCCAGTCAAATATTCCTATTTCTGTGCATTAAATGATTTTCAGGGTTATTATCGGTAATTTTGCCCGCATACCGTAAATATTAGTTATTTATTATGTCTGTGTTTTTCTAACAAGTCATGTAAATAAACTTTCATTTTTCATATAAAACAAAAACAAAAAAAAACAACAAAAAAGAAAATTAACTTTGACTGTTGATTTTTCACTCTAACTGCTACATCAATACCTGAACAGTCAGTCGACAGCCAAACTGCTGGCAGTACAATTCTCAGTGTTTTGTACCATCAATCAAATCAATCTTTCACAATTCAAAATTCCAAGGTTTTTGTTCTAGAAGTCTTCTGAATATCACGCGATTAGCAGAGACTCAACACTGCACAAAAATCAGGTACGCTTAACTGTCTCCTACACAAACAGTCCCTAATCAGGGTTTTTCTTGTTTTTACAGGAGCAACAAGTTTTTGAGAGCTCAAATGGATTTCATACACATCCATATATCTCAAAGTACCATCATACAAATTTTCAAACTTCAATTCACTCAGACGCACCGTCAGCAGCTCAAACAGTCAACAGACGACCCGTTTGACCAAAAAAGTCAACAGACAGTCAAAAAATGAAATTTTTTGTCAAAGTCCATATTTTGTCAAAGGATTCATCATTTGATCATTGGATGATCATAATTCATCAAGGAAAGATCAAAAATCAACAAAACCCTAAGATTCAAAATTAGGGTTTTTGCCTGAAAAGTCAACTCAACTTTGACTGATCATAACTCTCTCATCCTTCATCCAAAAAATTCAAACCAAAGCTTGTTTTGAAGGAAATTCAATTATCTTTCAAATGCCATTGATCCCATGGTCATTGGATTCACCATTTGAAAAATATGATCAAAGACATTACAGGTCATTTTCAAAGTCAACAAAAAGACATTTTTTTCAAAAGGACACACAAGGAGCTTCAAAAATCATTTTGACATGAGACCAAAGACATTGGTTAGAGGACTCTTTGAGGTTTCTAAAAAGTGCAAGATCTCCTTCATATGACAAAAATTGAAGGATTTACACCTTGTTGAAGTTGGCTAAATTTTGGGAAAATGCATGAAATCAACATTGTTCAAAAATGTATTTTTTCCAAATGGGGCCAAGTTTTCAGCATTCAAACATCATTTCCATGTTACTATGGGCCTCCCACGACCAAGACTAAGCCCACACCATTTTTATTCATTTTTTGCTTGATTTTATCTTATTTTAAGAATAAAATTAAAAGGAAAATGGATGGATAAATGGTAGCTTAATTTCTAAGCATGACTCATCAAAAAATAGTCAATATTCTGCAGCAAAGAAGATTCAAGGAAAGGCTAAGGGAAAAGTGTGAAGAGCAAGCCAAGGTTGCTTGAAACTTAAGTTTGAAAGCCAAAATTTCAACAAAAGCCATCAATGCTTCTTAGCTTCAAATTTAAGCACATCTTGGCCTATAAATAGCTCAAGATATTTCAGCAACAAAAGAGAGCAAGAGGGAGAACGAAAATAGCCAGAGAGCATGGCATAGAAACATCATAATTCTCACAAAAATCTCCAAACTATGTAATTTTCATTTTCATATTTCCAATCAATATCAATACAAAACAATCATTCAAATCATCCTTTGAGGTCATATAGAGTAAGATTGATGCACTAAACAAGTCCCATGATGCTTTAAACACGTGTATCATAATCTTCATGCTCATAACTTCATAACTTTCGTTTTCCAAATTTTCACGTGAAACAACTTAATCTAACCTTTGATTTGAGTTCCTGACATCATTTAGAGTAGATTCAATGTAGATCATGCAAGGTTTCACGCCTCTAACACCTTCCACCATTGTTGGGTGTCCAAACTTGAAAAGCTTCGAGTTGCCTCTTCCAAACACTTTTAGCAAAAACTAATGCCACTAATGAACTCAGAGGGTCTTATTTAGGCTATCTGGGTTGTTTGCATCCATTTATTTTCGTGTTTATGCAGGTTTAATGAAGAAGGAAAACTGGAACCAAAAGCATTGCCAAAGCCTTGAAAAAACCGTTGCCATAGCTGTGAAGGAGATGATGAACAGTGATTGAGACCTGTTGACTTCCACGCGTGCATCCCTGGTTGGCTGGTCAATCTTCAGCGCTCTCTCCCTTGTTTCTATTCGTCCACGCATACATGGTGGGACCAGACTGACTCATTGAAAGTCTTTATGATCCCATGTGACCAGTCAATGCAAGACTACCATGTGACTTCCAATCTGAGCCTTCAGATTCACTTTCCAGCTCATCCAACGCACCTGACACGCTAGTCCTTACCATGGACTCTCAACCCCATCACACCTGATCGTATCCTTTTAAATTTTATTTCTATTTTAATTTCTTTACAAAATTAATTAAAAATAGTTTCAAAAATCCAAAAAATACACAAAAAATATTTTTAGACTTCTAAAATAATATATTATTTTCTGAAATAAAAATATTTTATTTTTCTTCAAAATTTCAATATTTTGCATAATTAATTAGTATATATTTATATATTTTCTTTTTAATTATTCTAACCAATCAAAAAATCCCAAAAAAATTGTTCTTTATATAAAATATTGTTTTTATATTATAAACTAATTTTGTACATATTTTGAATAATTTTATCTTTGAGTTTTAATTATTTGTATAATTATTTGCATAATTATGTTTTAATTAACTTAAATCAATTCCAAAAAATTCCAAAAAAATTAGTTTTGTTTTAAAATTAATTAACAAATATTTTGTAAATATTTTAAACTTAATTTCTAGGTTTAAATCTATTTTCATCTTTTTTCTTCATTTTAATTTAATTAATTATGCATTAATTATAATTAAAATAAATCATAAAAAATCCAAAAACATGCCTTTTATTTTTCTTGCAATTTAAATTCCTAGATAAATGTATAGGATGTCAAATTCATGTAAATAGGCTAGTTTACATTTCCTGCACAATCGATGTAATAGCGTAGATTTACTTTCCGCACTTTACATTTCCGCACTTTAATTTCCAGCACATATAAACTGCGTGTATGTCAAAGATAAAATTGAACCGTTAGATCACTAACTTCAAAGATAAATATCTGAATCCAATCACAATCACACTTGCACCTCTTCAGGTAATCCTTTTCAATCTTTCAAAATCAAAGTCAAATTTCACTGTTTTGAGTACAAAATCGAACCTTGCTTTTTATATCCGGTGAAAGGATAGATTTTTAAAGGAAATAGGATAAAGACCTTACAACTCAGGGTAGACCTCCTAGTTTGCTTGCTCAAATCAAAACAAACAAAATTCTCATACACTGTTGATTTTTTCAAAACTTTCAAAAAGACAATACTTTGTATACATCCAAACACGGATTATTACAAAGTTAACGTTCTTTTCAAAACATCTTTCGAAAGATAAACAAGCATTTTGTATACATCCACACACGGATCATTACAAAAATTCAAATTACAAAGGTATTTGAAACCACATATGAGCAATTTCAGAGCAATTGAAAAGTGATCGAAAAACAAGTGAGCTAAGCAAACTTAAGAGCCCATGGATAACCATGGATACAAAGGGTGCTAACACCTTCCCTTTGTATAACCTACCCCCTTACCCAGAATTTCTTAAAGGTCTTTTTTCTGTGTCTTTTATAAACCTTTCCTTAATTGGATAAAATAAAAGGTCGGTGGCGACTCTGTGATATTTTCAAAAATGCGAAAGCATTAAGCGACAAAAAAGAGTCAGTTCACGTATCTCTACAGATCAGAGGTATGGCCCGGTATTAAAAAAAATCGGAGGTCCACAGAACTGGCGACTCTGCTGGGGACATACTTTCAAAAAACAAAATGTTTTCAAAAGGGGTTACCTTAAGAGAATAGATCACTTCGATGTTTTCAATTGTTTGACTTGATTGCTCTATTTTTCAAAGGCTTGCTTGGGTATTTTGCTTGTGTGAAAGATTCTAACCCGAATCTCGAGATACCTTAAGTATATGACATTAGACCAAGGAAACTGTACGGCATGTACCGATACGGTTGATCTGGTAGTCATCGTTAGTGCGATACTTTGGTTTATACTGATGTCCCTTGAAAACGATCAAGGAGTATATTAGGCTTCCGAAGTGTCATTAAACACTAATTTGTCTTAGAACCTTTTTAGTTGAACTTGACTTGTGGCCTATTAAGTGGCTAGCTTTGAAATTGATCGAAGTTAGTTATCCTCGAGGAATATTTTGATCGGCCGCTCGAGCGCCGTATTGAGATGTTACTTCCAAGGATCATAGAACCCGAATCCAATTCTAGGACAGGTTTTAACCAACTCAACTTCAGTGGGGAGGGTATCACCTATCAGCTCCATGCAAGCCTTTAAACCTAAGGCTATTGTTTGATTTGTTTTTGTGTGCCACATGTTTGCATCATAAGCATATCATTTTTGCACCAAACACTTCAAGGATCAAAGAGTTTACCTTTGTTTTTGCAGGTAATGGCTCCCGCCACCAAAGATTACATCCGAATCAACATCTCAACGATACCATCTGAGCTAAAAGACATGATACGGGTCCTGTTCCAGTTCTTTGACCCTGAACATCATTGCTTTACCTTTCCTGATTACCAGTTGGTACCCACTTTGGAAGAATTCTCTGAACTAATGGGATTGCCTATTCGAAATCAATTACCTTTCACTGGTTTAGAAAGGATTCCAAAACCTGAAGTCATTGCTGCTGCTTTACATCTGCGGAAATCAGAAATCAAGTCCAATTGGGAAACAAAGAGTGGAGTTAAGGGTTTACTTGCCAAGTTCTTATTGGAAAAGGCTCGACTACTGCTAGAAAACAAAAGTTACCCAGCTTTTGAGGAAGTTATGGCACTTTTGATCTATGGGTTGGTTTTATTCCCAAATCCCGACCAGTTCATCAGTGTACACATCATCAACCTTTTCCTAATCCGTAACCCGGTACCAACATTGCTGGGAGACATTCTACATTCTCTACACACTCGTACCATGAAGAAACGAGGAACTCTCATGTGCTGTATACCACTACTGGCTAGGTGGTTTATATTTCATCTTCCCCGATCAGTGTTGAGAAATGAACAAAGAATGCAATGGTCTCACAGGATTATGTCTTTGTCTCATTCAGATATCCGTTGGAACAACTTCTTTCAAAGAGACATTACTATCATTGATCATTGTGGAGAGTACCCTAATGTGCCACTCCTTGGCATCAAAGGAGGTATCACTTACAATCCCTCTTTAGCTCTACGCCAATTCGGATATGCAAGGAGCAACGGTCCTCATGACATGATTATCCATGGCATTGTGTTTGATTACGAGAATGATTCTCATAGACACCGACGAAGGTTCATACATGCATGGGGCAGTGTCTATAGAATAGAAAGCAAAACTCTGGGGCAATGGAATTCTATTCCTATGGAACCCTACCTCAGATGGGTCCGCACTCATGCTCAGAAACTCCTTATGCCATATCCTGCTGTTCTACCTGTGACTATTGAACCAGAGGTCGAAGGATATGAACCTCAAGTTATTTTACACCCGGACATGCCAACTGACCTAGAAGAGTTGCAAAAATCTTGGGTTCAACTCAAAGAGGAAAGAGACACCTTCAAATCATACTGTCAAGACTATGAGAGAAGGATATTGGAGCTCACCGGACAGCTTCAAGAAGAACAGCAGATCAACACATTCCTGGGGGCAAAGAGAAAGCGTCCACGGGAGACCTGAAGGATCATTCATTTTATTTCTGTCTTGTAAGCCCAAATGAGGCAAAGAAAAAAAGAAAAAAAAAAGAAATAAATTGATTAACTAACGTTTGTTTCTTCTTTAACAAATCTAAACTCTAAGATCCTTGAAACATTGCACACACATTTCACTTCATGCATTGCATATACATTTCATACATTGCATTCATATACATTGCATATACATTTCATACATTGCATACACATGGCATCCAGTCATACACATTTCATAACAGGTTCACATGACGGATTTCTCATCTTCTCGCTGTTTATTTCAGTCAGAAGAGATGGAATCCGAAATGAGCATCAAGAATCTCGAAGCACAGAATGCCCAAGTTCAAGTGGCAATTCTGGAACTGGCAAAGGGGCAGCAAGAACTGAAAGCCCTGATAATCAAGAAGAAAAAGAAGCCCAAAGGATCTGTAGGTGTGAGTCACCTGAGAAGAAAGATCAAAATTCCAGTCAAAAAGTTCACAAAGCCACCGATCCCTGAAACAGTCGGTGATGATGAACAAGAAGACAATCAAAGCAACCAGGGTTCTGCTAAACCCTCTCTCTCTTCAAATGAAGAAAATGATCATTCTGGGGACGAACCGGATAATGAAAAATACCAACAGCTGGAAGACCGTATGAAAGCTATGGAGATACAAAAAATACCTGGCCTAGATTTCAATGATCTGGGGCTCATCTCGGATGTTGTTATCCCTCCAAAATTCAAAGTTCCTGTCTTTGCAAAATATGATGGAGTTTCTTGCCCGAAACTACATCTGAGATCCTATGTGAGGAAGATACAACCTCATACAACGGATAACAAATTGTGGATTCACTTCTTCCAAGAAAGTCTGTCGGGTACACAACTCGAGTGGTACTACCAGCTGGAAAATACCAAGGTTCATACTTGGGAAGAATTAGCTGCTGCTTTTTACAAACAGTACCAATACAATGCTGATCTTGCGCCAACCCGTACTCAACTAAGGGGCATGTCTATGGGACCAAAAGAAAGTTTTAAAGGATATGCACAAAAGTGGAGAGATATGGCTGGAAGGGTTCAACCACCCTTATCTGATCGCGAACTAGTTGACATGTTCATGGGCACTTTAACTGGCCCTTTCTATAGCCATTTGCTGGGAAGTTCATCATCAGGTTTCACTGACCTGATACTGACCGGAGAACGTGTCGAAAGTGGCATTCAAAATGGAAAAATTCAGATAGGTTCCACCTCTGGTACTACAAAAAGGCCCATCAGTGGGAGAAATGAGGTCAATGCAACTCAAATTCAAAAAAGTCGCAAAAGTGAGCAGCATCAATCTGTAGGGGCAGTTCTGATCTCCGCATCTGCACCTCAAAAAGATCAACAGCCAAAATATACGCATCGACCAGATGCACCAAGAAGAAATTTCACCAAAATCAACATGCCAATTTCTCAGGCATTGCAGCACTTGCTAAAAGCAGATCTGATCACCTTAAGAGGTCCTCCAAAGAATGTCAACACTTCCTCTCCGAATTATCGCCCTGATGCGACATGTGCCTATCACTCAAACTGTCCAGGACATGACGCAGATCACTGCTGGGCCCTGAAAAATAAAATACAAGATATGATAGATGCTGGTGAAATTGAGTTCGATCCTCCAGAAACTCCAAATGTCATCACAGCACCTATGCCAAAGCATGACAAAACTGTCAACGCTATCCTGGACACTGTTTACATCTATGATGTGAACGAATTATCAACTCCACTCTGCGAAGTCAAAGGAAAGCTAATCCGAGCTGGTTACTTCCCAGGATGTGACCCCGACTGCTTTTACTGCTCTTGCCTGCCCAATGGTTGTGAAAATCTGAGGATGGGAATTCAAAAATGGATGGATCGCCGTATCATTATGTTTGAGAGGCTCCCTTCTATGGACGTACTGTGCGAAGTCTTTGCAAACGGGATGAGAATAGAGGATGCCTCAGTGATCTCCAGCTTACCATTCAAAATCTCTGCCAAGGCTCCATTCAAAATTTCTGCTACACTCAAAGTGGCATCAGTAGTCATTGCTAGTCCAACTCCATTTCCATACTCCTCAGACAAAGCTGTCCCATGGGGATATGACACTAATGTTTACATTCATGGAGTTAAGCAGGGTACCTCGACTGAAGAGACCGCAAAGTTAACTACTCCAACCGTGGGTAATATTGTGGGTACCAGCAAAATCACGAGAAGTGGAAGAATCTTTTCACCAGAAATTTCTCCAAATGTTGCTGCTGGTCCAGTCCGAGTTCCAGTTCCTAATCAAAATGTCAACGCTCGAGGCAAAGAGCCACAAGTTGAACAAATTCAAACCCCGGTGGAGATCACTGCTGAGGATCCATCAAAGCAAGAAATGGAGGAAATATTGAAAATCATCTGCAAAAGTGATTACAATATTGTTGAGCAACTGGGGCACACCGCTTCAAAAATCTCAATGCTATCTCTGCTAAAATATTCAGAAGCTCATGCCAAAGCCCTGATGAAATTCCTAAAAGCTGCGCATGTACCTCAAGAGATCTCAGTCGACCAATTTGAGAATTGTGTTGCCAATCTAACCGTGAGCAATGGTCTCGGTTTCTCTGATGTGGATCTAACCCCTGCTGGAAAAAATCACAACAAAGCCTTACATATCTCCATTGAATGTAATGGCACCACTCTATCTCATGTGCTAGTAGATAACGGTTCTTCTCTGAACGTGTTACCGAAAACAGTACTAGAAAAGCTTGACTTCGAAGGAATTGTGTTACAACCAAGTGATGTTGTGGTAAGAGCCTTTGACGGGTCAACCAGAACGGTATACGGAAAAGTGAATCTCCCAATCAGAGTGGGTTCTCAAATCTTTGATTCTATCTTTTACGTAATGGAAATTCACCCAGCCTACTCCTGTTTACTTGGACGCCCTTGGATACATGGGGCAAACGCTGTAACTTCTACCCTGCATCAGAAGTTAAAATATCCAGTAAAAGGAAAGATTGTCACAGTCTATGGCGAAGAGGAATATGTGGTTAGTCACCTAAGCAATTCCAAATATGTTGAGTTGGAGGACGAATTCATCGAAACTCCATGCCAATCATTTGAGGTGGTCTCTCCAGATGTCTCTACCACCAAGCATATTCCTGCTACTCCAACTACAGCTATGGCTTCTCTCAAAGATGCCAAAGCCATGATTGAACAGGGTGATTGCACAGTATGGGGACAGCTTCCCGATATACCCTACAAGTCTGACAAGCTAGGCCTGGGCTATGTTAGTGAAAATCAAAAGAATGATCAAAGTCCTCGTTCTGAAGGATTGATGTCACACTTCGTCAGCCAAGAAGTAAACGCTATTGAAGATGAAGGAGTGTTCATGAACCATATCATTCAGCCATATCCAGATGAAATTCCACCCATTTCCATGGGAATGTGGGATGCTGTGGGAGAACCAAACGGCGGGTATAATTATCAGTATGCCGAACCTCAGAATTCTTATATTGCTATGGAGGACCTTACCCCGACTGGATGGGGTGATGAAGTTGGAAATGATCAAATTTTCACAAGTCCCGCCACTGAGCAATATCAAAATCCACCCAAAGAAGTATGGGACACGCTAGGAGAACCCAGCGGCAAATATGACTATATGGTGAAATATTCCGCTCCTCCGAGCTCACAAATTGCCATGGAGGACATTGTCCCAACTGGATGGGATGAACATTACGATGACAATTTCGCTCTTGAAAAAGCCAGGGAAATACCAAATAACGAGGGTTGCTTTCTGTCAGCATACACTCCTCATCAAGATGCACAAGTCTCTATTCAAGACATCATCCCGACTTCATGGGACGGCCTTATCGAGCATCTCGCTCAGCCAACAGAGATATCTCAGCCTGGGCTCTCGTATCCAGCAGAGTATATCCCTTATCCCGAAGGATCACCGGCTCATTTTCCCACTAATGAAATCAATGCTGTGGAAGATGAAAAAGACAACTGCAACTGGAACAGCTGGGTACCCCCTGCTCACAACAGTGGATTGAACAACTGGAAAGCTGAGGATGTGATCTCCTTTGACCAGGAGTAAATGCCATTTCCTGTTTTCTTTGTGTATAATGTGCAAAGATAAAAGTGGTTCCTGAACAATCGAACCATGAGCTTGAAAGCCGTGTGCCTTAGCACACCGGTCCTTCTATAAGGGCTTATCATATCATGATCATGTGCATTCAATAAAATCATGGGACGCTTGCATATTTAAATTTTGTGATCCTTTTTCCTTCTTTCTTCGCCTTCTAATAGCTATGTTTTTTCTTCACACATACTCACATAATTAACTTGCAGATTCACATACACTCTGGATCCAGTCAACAACGATTCTGCTATTGCCCGTCATGACTTTGAAAATCCGATCTACCAAACTGAGGACGAAAGTGAGGAAGATTGTGAAGTGCCAAGAGAACTTGCAAGGCTGCTAGAACAAGAAGACAAGGCCATACAGCCTCACGAGGAGCCAATTGAGGTCATCAACTTGGGCAGCAACGAAGAAAAGAAAGAAGTCAAAATAGGGGCTGATTTAGAACACAGCGTCAAGCAAAGACTGATTCAAATGCTGCGAGACTACGTCGAGATATTCGCCTGGTCCTATGAGGATATGCCAGGCCTTGACACGGACATCGTAGTTCATCGCCTACCAATCAAAGAAGGTAGCACTCCAGTCAAACAAAAACTACGAAGGAGTAGGCCTGATATGTCAAAAAAGATCAAAGACGAGGTTGAAAAACAGTTCAATGCCGGATTCCTAAAAGTTGTAAGTTATCCTCCTTGGATAGCTAACATCGTCCCTGTACCTAAAAAAGACGGGAAAGTCAGAATGTGCGTGGACTACAGAGATCTAAACCGGGCAAGTCCCAAAGATGATTTCCCTTTACCACACATCGATGTACTGGTTGACAATACCGCACAATGCAAGGTATTCTCCTTTATGGACGGATTCTCAGGGTACAATCAAATCAAGATGGCACCCGAAGACATGGAAAAAACAACCTTCACAACACCCTGGGGAACCTTTTGTTACAAAGTAATGCCCTTTGGTCTGAAAAACGCAGGAGCCACCTATCAACGTGCAATGGTAGCACTATTTCATGATATGATTCATCAAGAAATAGAGGTGTATGTCGATGACATGATTGCAAAATCCAACACCGAGGAAGAACATTTGGGTCATTTACACAAGTTGTTTGACAGACTCAAGAAATACAAGTTGCGACTGAACCCAAATAAGTGTACCTTTGGAGTAAGATCCGGCAAACTCTTAGGTTTCATAGTCAGCAGCAAAGGTATTGAGGTTGATCCCGCCAAGGTTAAAGCCATTCAAGAAATGCCTATACCTCGTACCGAGAAACAAGTCAGAGGATTCTTGGGACGTCTGAATTACATCGCCCGATTCATTGCCCACATGACTACTACTTGTGTGCCGATCTTCAAACTGTTGAAGAAAGATCAAGTGGAAAGGTGGAATGACAAATGCCAGTTAGCCTTTGACAAAATCAAAGAATATCTCCAAAAACCTCCAATCTTGTTGCCACCTGTGGAAGGCAGACCTCTGATAATGTACCTAACTGTGTTAGAAGACTCAATGGGGTGTGTGCTGGGACAACATGACGAATCCGGCCGAAAGGAGCACGCAATCTACTATCTTAGCAAAAAGTTTACCGATTGTGAAACAAGATACTCACTACTCGAAAAAACTTGTTGTGCCTTAGCTTGGGCAGCTCGCCGACTAAGACAGTACATGCTAAATCACACCACTTTCCTAATCTCCAAGATGGATCCCATCAAATACGTGTTCGAAAAACCTGCTCTCTCTGGAAGAATAGCGAGATGGCAAATGATCTTAACAGAATATGACATTCAATACACTTCACAAAAAGCAATCAAAGGAAGTGTGGTGGCTGATCATCTGGCTCATCAAGCAGTAGATGATTATCAAGCGTTGAACTTTGACTTCCCAGACGAAGACATTATGCTAGTCAATGACTACAAACAACCAGGACCAGAAGAAGGACCCGGGCCAGGATCCCGGTGGACTATGGTTTTTGACGGAGCTTCTAATGCACTTGGCAATGGCATCGGGGCTGTGATCATTTCCCCCGCAGGAGGTCATACACCATTCACTGCCAGGTTATGCTTCAATTGCACTAACAATATAGCCGAATACGAAGCATGTATTCTGGGTCTCAAAGCTGCAATCGATCTAAGAATCAAATTCCTGGAAGTCTACGGAGACTCGGCCTTGGTAATCTACCAAGTCAAAGGGGAATGGGACACGAAGCACCCGAATCTAATTCCTTACAAAGAATATGTGCTGAGTTTGATTCTTTACTTCGAAGAAATCACTTTCGAACACATCCCACGCGAGGAAAATCAACTAGCTGATGCTTTAGCTACCATGTCATCCATGTTCAAAGTCAGGTGGGACAACGAGGCGCCTATGATCACCATCTACAGGCAAGATGAACCATCCTATTGCAATGAGATCAATACCGAAGGAACCGAGGAAAAACCATGGTTCCATGAGGTAAAAAGATATCTCGAAACTCAGGAGTACCCTGAAGGGGCATCCATTAATGACAGAAAGTTTCTAAGGAGATTTGCTGCCAAATTCTTTCTAAGCAATGGAACCCTATACAAACGCAACCATGACTCGACTTTACTTCGCTGTGTAAACAAGAAGGAAGCAGAACAGATCATGGAAGAAATACACAATGGTGCCTTCGGTACTCATTCCAGTGGACATACAATGGCTAAAAAGATCCTGAGAGCAGGTTATTACTGGTCTACCATGGAAACAGACTGCCATCATCACTCCCGAACATGTCACAAATGCCAGATATACGCTGACAAAGTACATGTACCTCCAGTTCCATTAAGCGTCCTGACGGCTCCTTGGCCTTTTGCAATGTGGGGTATTGATATGATTGGAGAAATCAAACCTACTGCCTCCAACGGACATCGCTTTATCCTGGTCGCTATTGACTACTTCACAAAGTGGGTAGAAGCAGCTTCATTTGCTTCTGTCACCAAAAATGTGGTAGCCCGGTTCATCAAATACAATCTCATTTGTCGGTACGGCATCCCTGAACGGATTATCACGGACAATGGCACAAATCTAAACAACAGAATGATTACTGAACTTTGCACACAGTTCAAGATCAAACATCATAATTCTTCTCCATATCGACCAAAGATGAACGGCGCGGTGGAAGCTGCCAACAAGAACATCAAGAAAATCATACAAAAAATGACAGTAACCTACAAAGACTGGCATGAGATGTTACCTTTTGCTCTTCATGGTTATCGCACATCTGCGCGTACTTCAACAGGGGCAACTCCATTCTCCTTAGTCTATGGTATGGAGGCAGTTCTTCCAATTGAAATTCAGATTCCTTCCCTAAGGATTATGAAAGAAGCCAATCTAGACGAAGACGATTGGATTCAAACACGGTTGGACCAGATAAACTTGATTGATGAGAAAAGGCTCGCAGCTATTTGTCATGGTCAGCTATACCAAAAGCGCATGATCAAAGCCTTCAACAAAAAAGTCAAAAGTCAAGCATACCAAACTGGTGGCTTGGTTGTCAAACGCATCATCTTACCACAAGGTGATCCCAGAGGCAAATGGACTCCCACCTACGAGGGACCATTCATAATCAAGAAAATATTCTCCGGCGGCGCCATGTTGCTTACCACCATGGATGGCGAGGATTTCCCACACCCTGTGAATGCTGACATAGTCAAAAAATACTTCTCTTAAAAAAGAAAAAAAAAACAGCTCGCTAAGTTGAAAACCTGAAAGGGCAACTTAGGCAAAAATGAGCGTCTCGGTGGATTGAAAACCCGAAAGGGCGATCCAGGCAAAAATTAGAGACTAAACAAATACTATCCCGGTAGGCTGAAAACCTGAAAGGGCGGCCTAGGCAAAAGTTAGGGAATGAAGCATACAACTGTGTTCCGTTCAGCTGCCTACTCACCATCAAGATTCAACACCTCAAAGACACCGATCAGTCTAATCACTTTCTTCCAACAAGTGAGGGATGAGATGCTCGAAGACAGATTGGCAATAGCAGAGTTGAAACTTGACTGGATCGTTTTCACATAGCTATTTATCTTCATAAATATTTTCAAAACTTTCTGACAGTTTCCTACTTCTAGGATTGTTGTCTCCCTGTGCTAACCCGCCTATCATGGCTCTTTTCAATGCAGCTCTTTCAAAAATCACTATTTTCATTTTTTCTGTTTAAATACGTAAGCGTCCCAATGATAATTTTGAATGAACATATGCATTTGAATATGATTGATGTTTACCAGGAAAAACAGGAATGGCATTCAGGAAATGTCCCGATCATCTGGACATCATTCCATCAGAAGGAAATCACCAAGAGAAACGCATTTCTCAGCAAATTCCTCAAAAAGATTTTCTCTTCAAAAGAAGTCTTATTCCCCAGCAGGGTTGTTCCAGATTACTATCTTCAGAAGGTGTGATCCCCGCACCCGGACTTGGTCAGATAGTGCATCGGAGGATTATGCATCTTCCTCATTCCCATTTGAAAGGGCATCAGAACTTCCAGCTACCTTTGGTTCCCCAAGCAGTAGTCAAAGATCCTTCAACGGGATACCCGGGTTCTCAAAGAATTTCCCCAGACGAGGGTACTCAAGCAAGACAAAAGATCATCAACGATCACAATACATTCATGTCCAGCTGACTAGTGGGAATTTATTTTTCCAATTAGAAGCTTGACATCACATTCACATATTCACATATTCATATTCATACATCATATTCATACATCACATTCACATATTCACATTCACATATTCACATTCGTACATCATATTCATACATCATACATCATACATCATGCATCATGCGCATATTCATACACAACATAACATGCATATTTCTCCGGGAATATCTCACATTTACATGCATCATAAACATTGCATATCACTAACTTGATTTTTCAGGTAGGCAGATATCTTCAACAAAGATGTTCTCAATCACATGCCGTGTTCACCTGAATTCCATGAACGGTTCTCTCAGATATAATCAAGCCGAAGATTCATTCTGATCACTTACCAACTCAAAAACAAGCATCACAGATCTAAAGCGATACCTCAGACGGTTCCAGAACGATCTAGCATCACAGATCTAAAGCGATACCTCAGACGGTTCCAGAACGATCTAACGTTGCAGATCTAAAGCGATACCTCAGACGGTTCCAAAACGATCTAACATTGCAGATCTAAAGCGATACCTCAGACGGTTCCAAAACGATCTAACATTGCAGATCTAAAGCGATACCTCAGACGGTTCCACAATGATCAACTTCCAAAATCTAAAAAACTTTGGACAAGTTCCGTAACGATTATCTTCCAAGACTTAAAGCGGTAACCTTGGACGGTTCCGAAACAGTCAACACAAAGACTTTCAAATCCTTCATCAAGATATAATCAATGGATTCATTCTGATGAACAAACCATCAACACATTTACCAGGTGGCATCTGAAAGCCCATCTCAGGTAATGTTTCAATCTGCCAACAACATTTCGCAGACGACATTCAAATGCAACTTCCAACATCTCTTCTGATCAAGGTAAGTGCAAATTTTCAGGGCATCTAAATATTCAATCATCTTCTACCTTCAGATTTCATACAATCTCTTCAGGTTTAAGAAGATTGAATAGGGGCAACTGTTATACCCCAAAATTTGCCCACATATTTTTCAAGAAAACTCCAATCTGAAAATTAAGGGTCTCATATAATCATGGATTTTTATTTCAACAAATATCCTGACATATGAAATACTTAGTTTTTAGAATCTTTCTTATACAGTAATTTGGCTTGCAGTTGAATTTATTCTTACGCAAACACCAAATACTGTTTATTACTTCACACATGCTATTTATTTATTTACAGATAAATAGTACTGACACAATTGGTACAGAGTTAAATCTTTTTGCAGGCGCAGAATCAGGAAACTCAGACTGTACTGGTAACAAGTAGATTATTATTATCTTTTGTTTCCCACTAATTTTTGTATTATATTCCATTATTTGCAAAAATCTTTTCAAATCTCTTTTTCAAAAATCAAATCTCTCCTTTTTCCAACACTATCATACACTTTCTTTCAAATCTTACTTCCACTCAAATTTTCCTTTTGTACGGAATCACATCATTCCCCAACGTCTCTTTCCTTCTTTCCATTCTATAAATACCTCTCATTTTCTTTCATAAAATCTCACATCAAATTCCAATTCATCTTTCAAATTCCTATCTTCATAATCCATCCTTTCTCTTCTTCCCTGACAAGAATGGCAAAGTGGATAGAGACACTGTTTCTTACAGTCATCACCATTGCTACGGTGATCATGACTTTCTTCTGCCTGCATAGTCCTGAGGAGTGTGGACCTGCAATGGTTATGCTCCCAATCATCTACATGTTATTGTTCATAGCATGGGTTATCAATCGTCATTCTTAAAATTTGCCGTATTTCTTATTTCTTAAATGTACCGTTTATTCGTCGTACTGTTCAATATAGTATGTGATATTTGTACTGTCAGTATTAAATGTTGTACTATTTGTCATAATATTGCTTAATTACTAAGATAATATTTTGTGTGTTTTCTGCCAGTCAAATATTCCTATTTCTGTGCATTAAATGATTTTCAGGGTTATTATCGGTAATTTTGCCCGCATACCGTAAATATTAGTTATTTATTATGTCTGTGTTTTTCTAACAAGTCATGTAAATAAACTTTCATTTTTCATATAAAACAAAAACAAAAAAAAACAACAAAAAAGAAAATTAACTTTGACTGTTGATTTTTCACTCTAACTGCTACATCAATACCTGAACAGTCAGTCGACAGCCAAACTGCTGGCAGTACAATTCTCAGTGTTTTGTACCATCAATCAAATCAATCTTTCACAATTCAAAATTCCAAGGTTTTTGTTCTAGAAGTCTTCTGAATATCACGCGATTAGCAGAGACTCAACACTGCACAAAAATCAGGTACGCTTAACTGTCTCCTACACAAACAGTCCCTAATCAGGGTTTTTCTTGTTTTTACAGGAGCAACAAGTTTTTGAGAGCTCAAATGGATTTCATACACATCCATATATCTCAAAGTACCATCATACAAATTTTCAAACTTCAATTCACTCAGACGCACCGTCAGCAGCTCAAACAGTCAACAGACGACCCGTTTGACCAAAAAAGTCAACAGACAGTCAAAAATGAAATTTTTTGTCAAAGTCCATATTTTGTCAAAGGATTCATCATTTGATCATTGGATGATCATAATTCATCAAGGAAAGATCAAAAATCAACAAAACCCTAAGATTCAAAATTAGGGTTTTTGCCTGAAAAGTCAACTCAACTTTGACTGATCATAACTCTCTCATCCTTCATCCAAAAAATTCAAACCAAAGCTTGTTTTGAAGGAAATTCAATTATCTTTCAAATGCCATTGATCCCATGGTCATTGGATTCACCATTTGAAAAATATGATCAAAGACATTACAGGTCATTTTCAAAGTCAACAAAAAGACACTTTTTTCAAAAGGACACACAAGGAGCTTCAAAAATCATTTTGACATGAGACCAAAGACATTGGTTAGAGGACTCTTTGAGGTTTCTAAAAAGTGCAAGATCTCCTTCATATGACAAAAATTGAAGGATTTACACCTTGTTGAAGTTGGCTAAATTTTGGGAAAATGCATGAAATCAACATTGTTCAAAAATGTATTTTTTCCAAATGGGGCCAAGTTTTCAGCATTCAAACATCATTTCCATGTTACTATGGGCCTCCCACGACCAAGACTAAGCCCACACCATTTTTATTCATTTTTTGCTTGATTTTATCTTATTTTAAGAATAAAATTAAAAGGAAAATGGATGGATAAATGGTAGCTTAATTTCTAAGCATGACTCATCAAAAAATAGTCAATATTCTGCAGCAAAGAAGATTCAAGGAAAGGCTAAGGGAAAAGTGTGAAGAGCAAGCCAAGGTTGCTTGAAACTTAAGTTTGAAAGCCAAAATTTCAACAAAAGCCATCAATGCTTCTTAGCTTCAAATTTAAGCACATCTTGGCCTATAAATAGCTCAAGATATTTCAGCAACAAAAGAGAGCAAGAGGGAGAACGAAAATAGCAAGAGAGCATGGCATAGAAACATCATAATTCTCACAAAAATCTCCAAACTATGTAATTTTCATTTTCATATTTCCAATCAATATCAATACAAAACAATCATTCAAATCATCCTTTGAGGTCATATAGAGTAAGATTGATGCACTAAACAAGTCCCATGATGCTTTAAACACGTGTATCATAATCTTCATGCTCATAACTTCATAACTTTCGTTTTCCAAATTTTCACGTGAAACAACTTAATCTAACCTTTGATTTGAGTTCCTGACATCATTTAGAGTAGATTCAATGTAGATCATGCAAGGTTTCACGCCTCTAACACCTTCCACCATTGTTGGGTGTCCAAACTTGAAAAGCTTCGAGTTGCCTCTTCCAAACACTTTTAGCAAAAACTAATGCCACTAATGAACTCAGAGGGTCTTATTTAGGCTATCTGGGTTGTTTGCATCCATTTATTTTCGTGTTTATGCAGGTTTAATGAAGAAGGAAATCTGGAACCAAAAGCGTTGCCAAAGCCTTGAAAAAACCGTTGCCATAGCTGTGAAGGAGATGATGAACAGTGATTGAGACCTGTTGACTTCCACGCGTGCATCCCTGGTTGGCTGGTCAATCTTCAGCGCTCTCTCCCTTGTTTCTATTCGTCCACGCATACATGGTGGGACCAGACTGACTCATTGAAAGTCTTTATGATCCCATGTGACCAGTCAATGCAAGACTACCATGTGACTTCCAATCTGAGCCTTCAGATTCACTTTCCAGCTCATCCAACGCACCTGACACGCTAGTCCTTACCATGGACTCTCAACCCCATCACACCTGATCGTATCCTTTTAAATTTTATTTCTATTTTAATTTCTTTACAAAATTAATTAAAAATAGTTTCAAAAATCCAAAAAATACACAAAAAATATTTTTAGACTTCTAAAATAATATATTATTTTCTGAAATAAAAATATTTTATTTTTCTTCAAAATTTCAATATTTTGCATAATTAATTAGTATATATTTATATATTTGCTTTTTAATTATTCTAACCAATCAAAAAATCCCAAAAAAATTGTTCTTTATATAAAATATTGTTTTTATATTATAAACTAATTTTGTACATATTTTGAATAATTTTATCTTTGAGTTTTAATTATTTGTATAATTATTTGCATAATTATGTTTTAATTAACTTAAATCAATTCCAAAAAATTCCAAAAAAATTAGTTTTGTTTTAAAATTAATTAACAAATATTTTGTAAATATTTTAAACTTAATTTCTAGGTTTAAATCTATTTTCATCTTTTTTCTTCATTTTAATTTAATTAATTATGCATTAATTATAATTAAAATAAATCATAAAAAATCCAAAAACATGCCTTTTATTTTTCTTGCAATTTAAATTCCTAGATAAATGTATAGGATGTCAAATTCATGTAAATAGGCTAGTTTACATTTCCTGCACAATCGATGTAATAGCGTAGATTTACTTTCCGCACTTTACATTTCCGCACTTTAATTTCCAGCACATATATACTGCGTGTATGTCAAAGATAAAATTGAACCGTTAGATCACTAACTTCAAAGATAAATATCTGAATCCAATCACAATCACACTTGCACCTCTTCAGGTAATCCTTTTCAATCTTTCAAAATCAAAGTCAAATTTCACTGTTTTGAGTACAAAATCGAACCTTGCTTTTTATATCCGGTGAAAGGATAGATTTTTAAAGGAAATAGGATAAAGACCTTACAACTCAGGGTAGACCTCCTAGTTTGCTTGCTCAAATCAAAACAAACAAAATTCTCATACACTGTTGATTTTTTCAAAACTTTCAAAAAGACAATACTTTGTATACATCCAAACACGGATTATTACAAAGTTAACGTTCTTTTCAAAACATCTTTCGAAAGATAAACAAGCATTTTGTATACATCCACACACGGATCATTACAAAAATTCAAATTACAAAGGTATTTGAAACCACATATGAGCAATTTCAGAGCAATTGAAAAGTGATCGAAAAACAAGTGAGCTAAGCAAACTTAAGAGCCCATGGATAACCATGGATACAAAGGGTGCTAACACCTTCCCTTTGTATAACCTACCCCCTTACCCAGAATTTCTTAAAGGTCGTTTTTCTGTGTCTTTTATAAACCTTTCCTTAATTGGATAAAATAAAAGGTCGGTGGCGACTCTGTGATATTTTCAAAAATGCGAAAGCATTAAGCGACAAAAAAGAGTCAGTTCACGTATCTCTACAGATCAGAGGTATGGCCCGGTATTAAAAAAAATCGGAGGTCCACACCCATGTTATAATGCACCATTGGCAAAACAAAAATGGGTTCCTTTGTAACACCCACACCAACATTGAAAAGCTAGCTTACCAATAATAAATAGATAAATCTAGAAACTCCTTGATCATATCTTAAGATCTTATTCACAAAAGCGTGTGTGAGTTTCCTTTGTAACTTGATAATTACTCATATACCTTTACAATAAACTGATCACTCAGACACAGACAAGGAAAGCTTTCATACTTCCTCTCTTTCCCAATAATGGAAGCTTCAAGATCCATTACTAGATTCATCATTGATTCAACACTTCATCTTGGACTTGATTATTTTAACTGATGAGACTTGATATAGCTTCTTTGATAGACCTCATCATCATAGTTTACTTGAGTTGAGATCATTAAGGACTTCAACAAATGCCATTTGACCTTAGGTGTTGTCCTTATAGAATTTGGATTTACATCTTGATCTCACAGAAGCATATTGATAAAACATCTTGATCACTACTTCTTCTTGATAGATGAAGATTCATATCATATTGTTTGACATATAGTGTTGTCATGATCAAAACCATCTTGAACAACTTAAAATTACATATAATTGTATTGTGAAGACAATCTTTATACAAATTTGTTTTGATGAAGACAAGATCTCAATTGCAAAAGGAATGGATCAATATACATGAAAGCACAAGATTCAAGTATTCCAAAAGGAGCTTAAACTTGATTGATCAAAGATATTAAGGTATATGGCATACAAGTCTCTTAATGCATAAACAAGTGTGTTCAAACATCCATACATGTCCCATAAACTTTACAAAACATTAGAAACTCATTCAAACCTTTAAAAATATGTTTTTGGAGTTTTTCACATATGGGAACTGAGTTCCAGTTTGGAGGAACCGGTTCCCAGAACCCCCTGCCACTTCTTTTTGCGATTCTCATGTCCAGGAACCGAGTTCCACATTCTGGGAACCGGTTCCCCAATTCATTTTTTCAAATTTTTATAACGTTGCATATAGGGAACCCGGGTTCTGGTTTAAGGGAACCGGTTCCCACGTGAAAATTTTGAAAATTTCAGAATTTCTTCATTTCTTCAAATGGTACCTCTTCACCTTTTATCCTTGCATCCTTCCATACATAATAAACTTTTGTAAGGGTGTTTTAGAGGCTATACATTTCAGATTTTCAGAATTTATTCTTTACCTCTTTCATTCATATAATTCAAACAATTCAAGTGTCCATATGTTTCACAAAAATTACCAAGTGTCTATACTTCTTTTTCATTGAAACTTTGTGCATATAACCTTCACTCAAAATACCAAAGTTTCATATCATACATACATTGAACACTTATTTATCATTAAAGGAATTGTGTTCTTGAAAGGGAAGATCAATTCAAGATTGATATATTATTCATCTTCAAAAACTCTTGTAATTATTCAAACATATTGTTGCTTGCTTATTTTCCAAGATTGTTGGAAGTAAGTGTGTGCATTGAAGATGATTGTTCTTCTTGCACTTAGTGTTAAAGATCTTAAAGGTTTTAAGAGCCTTTTATCTTTCGATAGGTTAGATAGTAAAGCATCACATTTGGTGTGGATAGGCTTGTACAATCATTCTAATTATAGTGAAATCTCTTTCTTGTGAAAGGGGACTGGAGTACTCTCGGATTGTGAGGGGAACCAGTATATATATCGTTGTGTCGTTTATCTTTCTGCATTTATTTACTTTATCCTCATTCAACCAAACCAGAAAAATAAGAATATACATACCTCTAAAACCAGAAAAATTTTAAGAACCTAATTCACCCCCCTCTTAGGCGCATTTCATACTTACATGTACATGCAAGCATATATATATCCATGTTAGGGATATCAATCCTCCCAGAACTAGATACAATGGCTTCTATCGTCCATCTAAAGATGAAGTTTCATATCAATTTCGGCAAACCGATTATCATTTTGACTAATCTACATGAATCTTGCATGATACATGAAATCAGACTAAAGAACCCCTTAGTGACCGCCGCCGCCCTTGAGAATAAAAAGAAGAAGATTCGTGAGACTACTGATCGGTAAAATAGCAAGTGTACTATTTTGCCTCTGTAGTAATAATAGGGAAATTCCCCGAATGTCGATCTCAAGGACTGCGTAGTAATATCGAGTTCAAATTGTAGTTCAATTAAACAAAAACTAATGTTGGGGTTGTGTTTGCAAATTGTGACTAAACAATAATTAAAATAAGCAGAAAAATAAATTGGCTTTTTGACAAATATGAGTATTATGCTAGGGGTATAGTGTGTGATTGTTCCTGTAATAACCTTGGATTTAGATCTCTTCAACAAGTTCATAACCTTTATTTACCGCCCTTTAGATTATTTTCCCCTAAGTCCTTAGTGGGAAAACCTTTGAACATTCATCCTAAATCCTAAGTCCTTAGAGAATTATGATGAAATCAAGCTTTTATGTTATCAAGAGTTAACCGGTAACTATAGGGTATCCCTAGTCCTAGGTGATATCTACTATAGTCTAATCGTACAAAAACCTTAACAACCGCTGTCCAACTGGTTGTTAACCGTAAATCAATCTTGTTGGTCCGACAAAGAAAGCATAAAAACCTTGTACAATTAAATTGAATAAGAAAACAAATCTATTGATGAACTCAGGAATTCAAAATCATTACAGAATCAAATCAGGGACACCCCCTAGCATTAGGGTTTAGTTACTCATATTGTTCAAAGAAAACAAAATATAAAATAGATACATTACAAGAATTGAGATGAAAGTTGATCTTCAATCGCTTCCGTTCATGAAGACCTTCTTCTCTCCCAAACCCTTGTTTTCTCCAATCTTCAATCGTGTCTTCTCCTAGCCAAAAAGTCCATTTTTCCTCATTAAAACTCTTCTATATAGCGCATACTCACTTAGGTTGGTTGGAAGTACCCAAAATGCCCCCACAGCTTAACCCATGGAAAAAATATGAAAAAATCATGAAATCAGCGTCACATGCTGACACGGGCCGTGTCAGCCAACACGGGCACCCGTGTCAAACTTCTGTCATCTTAAAACTTATTTTTTTTTCTCCCAGGCCTCCTGACACGGGTGCCCGTGTCAGGTAACACGGCCCGTGTCAGCCCATAACTTCATATTTTGGCTTTGAGTTCTTCATCAAAGTTGTAGCCCTTTTCGTTAGCGAAATTTTGCCACCGGAACCGCGTCAATCGGAGTTACGAAGCTCTAGTTATGATCAAAATACTACACACCTGTCACGATGAGAAACATGCTGAAAATTTCCAGATCTCACACTTGCTAACACGAGTCGTGTCAGCCCCGTGACTTTCATCTCTGTTGCATTTTCTTGGCCACGCTTCATCCTAACACGGCCAGTTTCAGGTGACATAAGTGGTCGTGTCAGACCTCATGTAGCTTGATTTTTCACTTCCTTCGAAACTCCCCTTTTTGTACTTTTTCGCATTGATTTGTCTCGATTTATTCCTTTGAGCCTGCAAACAGTAAAATACACAACCAAAGCATAAAATGTAGAAAAATGAAGTAAAACGCTTGACAATATAAAGCAAAGACGACTAAAATCAATGGTAAATAAACGTGTAAAAACCACTGATCAACTACCGTTAGTATGTTTAACCTCAAACTATGAAAAGATGAAACCCTGCGAGATGATGAGGTTGGTTCTCCGTGTTAGAACATGGTTTGGTTCTAATCATATTTTAGTGTTTTGATGATAACAAGCAAATAAATTTTGTATAAGCAAACATGGTACTCTAATTATATATTTTTGATTTCAGAAGATGTACCAGTACTAGCACAATCAGAACTTGACAAATATGCAAAGCTAGATTAACGCAAGAGATACTCAAGTCTTAAGGCAACTTCTGATACTGCACCAAACCGCTGCGAACACATCTATAACAAAAGCTGAAATAGAAGATCATGAAGACTGACTCAAATAATACCGTTAAGATATAATTATTTAGAAAACGGCTGCAACACTCCAAATGGTGCAACTCCCAAGGCTGATTGAAGAAGCAGCCTACACGTAACTCATTGGAGAAAACAAAAGCAAAAAGGGAAACACGCAAGCATTTATTACGCTCTTCAGAGATCAAGACAACAAACACAATTTCAAAGCTATAAATAGAAGAAAGATTTCTCATGGAAGGTGTGGTTCAAAAAAAGGATGTAGTGCTAGAATTGCAGAAATCACAAACGTGATTAAAGCTTAAACATAAGCAATCTAAAACACTATCTTTTGGAGACTGCCATACAAATGTTCTTAATCTGATTGAAAAGAAGAATAGAAGATCAAAACAAGAAGCAACTCTATATAAGAACTGTTGTTCTTAATCTGCTTGAAAAGAAGAATAGAAGATCAAAACAAGAAGCAACTCTATATAAGAACTGTTGTTCTTAATCTGCTTGAAAAGAAGAATAGAAGACCAAAATCTAAAAACAACTTTGAACAGAGACTGTGTTCATAATCTGCCTTTAAAGAAGGATTAAAGATGAAGATCAACTTGAAGAAGCCTTCAACAACTGGAGCTGATGTTCTTACTCTACTTACTCCTAACAAGCAAGGATCTCGTCAGAAGATGCAGACAAGAAGACTTAAAGATTTTTTATTCACTTAAAAGTGATTACTTGTCATTGTGTCAAAACAAATGTACTTAGTCATAGGAAAAAATCTGCTTAACTAAGAAGCACACGTGTAATATTCAGAAGATTGATGAACGTTATATCTCCCTGAGATCACTGAACGGTTCATCATCTATAGTTAGTCACAGGCAGTTGTCTTGTGCAGAGTCAGTCACAACAGTTTGTTTGTGCAGGGTTAGTCACATCAGTGGGCTGTGTAGGAGTCAATGGATGTTATATTTGTGGATCAGATCACTGAACAGTCCATTGTAGTTAGTCACGAGCAGTTGGCTTGTGCAGGTTACTAGATTGATGAACGTTATATCACGCTGAGATCACTGAATGGTTCAGTCATCTAGGGGTTAGTCACTCACGGGTAGCTTGCACAGGTTACTAGATTGATGAACGTTATATTTCGCTGAGATCACTGAATGGTTCAATCATCTAGGGGTTAGTCACTCGCGGGTAGCTTGTGAAAGGTTAGTCATAGCAGTTGGATATGCAGGAAGTTAGTCACGACGGTTGATCGTGCAGTTGTAATCAAGTTTGGTTATAGTGGATTAAGTCCTCTGGAGAGAGGCAAAATCACACAAGGAGGGTGGACTGGAGGTAGCCTTATTCAGAAGGTGAACCAGGATAAAAATGAATGTGTCTTTTACTTTCTTTACATTTCATTTTTAACTCAGAACGTCCATGCATAAATCTTCAGAACTGTACTGAGCCAAGTCAGAAGTTCTGATAATCTACAGAAGTTAAAATGAATGTCTCATTGGTTATGCAACTCTACTTCAAATATGCTTCCGCAACATAAATCATAGCGTATCCAAATAATGAGATACTGGAAGAAAGAAAAGATTTTAAAGAAAGGGAAATATGTTTTTGGAAGAACACAATTCAATCCCCCCTTTCTTGTGTTTTTCTCCACCTTCACTCCGTCGGGGTTCAAAGCGAAAGCCTTGAGGCCGATTCGAACGAAAATTTTGAGGTTATACAACTCAATCATAATCTAGTGAGATCGGTTCATATATGAGCTGCATTTTCATCTATGGTGAAGAAAGGGCTCATTAAGTGTCTTAAAGCTAACGCTTACCTCTTTGCAGTTTCTCCCAATAAGATGCTTTATATAGATCTAGCTGGCTTGTCACCAATTAAATATTGACCCCTCACCCCGTTATGTGGCGCAATGAATAAGATGACAATCCCTTGAAAAGTCTAAAGCAACCACGAGTATAATTAGGGTTTTCCTCGATGCCAACTTTATTTCTGAAGTAAGATGCACTAAATGGATATCCAATGTTGTATTAGTCAAGAAATTATTAGGGAAGTGGAGAATGCGCGTTGACTATACCGGCCTCAATCGAGCCTGCCTGAAATATTAATATCCACTTCCAAACATTGACAAGCTAGTGGGCAACTCAGCTGGTTACAAATGACTGTCATTCATGGATGAATATTCCAGTTATAACCATATACCCATGTTCGAGGTGGACATGGATAAGATGACTTTCATGATTAAGCGAGCTAACTACCAATACAATGTCATATCCTTTGGTCTAAATAATGGAGGATCAACATACCAGATGATAATAAAAAAAAGTCTTTGAAGAATAGATAAGTGATAAGTTGAAAGTTTGCATGGATGATATGTTCGTCAAGTCCAACGAAGAAGGACTACATGAGAACACTTGGAAAACGTGTTTTGACAGATTCGACAAATACAATATGAATCTCAATTCAGAAAAATGTACCTTCAGAATTAGAGTTGGTAAGTTCTCAAGCCTCTACTTTACAGAGAGACTCATAGAAGAAAACTCTAACAATTGTGAAGCAATCATCAAGATGGGAGCACCGACAACAAAGCAAGAGGTAATGAAATTAAATGGGATGCTCACAACCTTAAACTAATTTATCTGGAGGTCGGCTCAACACACATGATTGTTATACAAGTTACTGAAGAAGAAAAGAACGCTTTGAATAGATTTCGAAATGAAAACATTCATTCATATCCCTCAAAAGAACCTTATAACCCCATCGCTGTTATCCAGACCAATTGTCGATGAAGTTTTGTTACTTTACTTAGCCGTCTATACCGAAGTAGTTAGTGTTGTCATCATCCGAGAAACAAATTCTAGCAAGATTTTGGTGAACTGAATATCTAAGAATATTAGGTCGAGCCTAAAATATTTTATCAAAAGATAGAGGAAAAGATCCCATACTAGGCACATTGCATGTTAGTCATCTTCATTACTTCATTATTTCTAAATTATTAACCTCGAGTTTTTATGTCAACTTGTTTTGTCTAGGTGATATCGACTTATAAACTTGATTCATAGACTCGAGTTTACATCATATCATGTTGTTTCTAGTTTTGAAAAATAAATTTTGCCACAGAGAAAAATTATCGGGACGAGTCGTGTACCAGGTCACTTTCTTTAAGACATTTCGCCGTACTGCCAATAATTAAGCAACGCCTCCAGGATAAAACGGCCCGTTCAAAATAGTTACGATTATTACTTGCACGATAATGAATCATTCAAGAGATACACCTTCAGATGGTATTTAAACAGCTCCCAGTATATGGAATTAATCCAATCTAAAGAAAAGAAATATTTTTAGATAAAGAGAGATAGAGAGGAAGATGAGAGATTTCAGAAAAATGCAAAAGTATGATATTATTTTCAAATGAAGTTGATAAACCATATTTATATGAGAAATAACTTAACTAAGTGGAGCAAAAGTTGTGTAGAAAGTGGTTGAGAAAATATTGGGAGTGAGCAGAGAAGTAGTCACGGTGTTGCTGTATTTCAGCACATGAAGTCCATGGAGACCGCCATGGCCTCATGGCGAACGCCTTGAGTTTAATTGTGGAAGACGTGTCTGTTGAAGGGGTCATGGAGAACACCATGCTCCTGTTGCTAATGCCACCTATAACGGCCATCCTTTTTCTCCTTTTACTTGGTCAACACTTAGGGTCTGTTTGGTTCAAATGAGGGGGAGGGGAGGGGAGGGATTTTAATGGAGGGAAGGGGAGGGAAGGGAAGGGGAGGGATTTTTATTAATTATATGTATGTTTGGTTCAAACGAGGGGAGGGGAGGGGAGGGGAGGGATTTTGCTTAAAAATATGTTTGGTTCACGAGGGGAGGGGAGGGGTTTTATTAATAGTTTACGTTTTTATCCTTATGATTTTATATAACTCATATGATATTCAAAGGTGAAAATTTCATAAATAATTTTTCGGAAATAATATTTGTAATATTGAGTGATTAAAAACTTTATAACTTACGACATAACATTAAAAAAATTGAATACACTTGATTCGTATTATAACTTTCGACACAAAATTATCTATATGTTGATAACAACTTTTGAATACATAAAATAACTTATCGTTATATATATATATATATATATATATATATATATATATATATATATATATATATATATATATATATATATAAAACAAAATAAATGAATGGTTTAAAATTTTATATAATATACATATATGTATATAATAAAATATATAACAAAATTAGAAAAAAATTAATATAAATAAATATAAAAATTAAAAATTGTAGTGATTATAATTTTTATTATATAAAAATAATAATTTAAAGGTAAAAAATAATTATAATAAATTGATATAAGCAATAGAGAAAAAAAGAAAGAAGAAGAAGCACACGAAAGAAAATAATAATTTTGAAATAATAAAATAAAATTGAGGGTATTTTAGTAAATATATTAATTTATTAGTTATCAACCGTCACATTCCCTCCCCTCCCCTCCGAATCCCCCCGATTCGGGGGGACGCAAAAAGTGTGATTTGGAGGGATTTTGCTCCCCTCCCCTCCCCTCCTCTCCCCTCCTAAAAATTGAACCAAACACGTTTTATTACAAACATTCCCTCCCCTCCCCTCCCCTCCCCTCCATTTACCTCGAACCAAACACACCCTTAGGGAAGCCAAACTCATTCAACATTGAGTGACACATCATTAATTATTAAATAATTAATGTTAAAAAAATTAGTTAATTAGTAACTAATTATATTCCACCAATTTTAAGATTCTTAAAAAAATTAATTCATCTAGACCGGACCGAACCAAACCAAACTGAACTAAGCCGAGCCGGTCGGTCGGACGGACGACACGCACGTGTGTGGCAAGATGGCTTGGTGGTGTGTCCCAACTCCGTTACAAAATTGGGTACCTCTTGGGGCCCAACCCATTTGGCCAAGTTGATATATATATATATATATATATATATATATATATATATATATATATATATATATATATATATATATATATATATATATATATATATATATATATATATATATATATATATATATATATATATATATATATATATATATATATATATATATATATATATATATATATATATATATATATATATATATATATGCAGGGGTGACCCTGAGCACGGGCTCGTGGGGCGGGAGCCCAGGGCCCCATAATTTTAGGGGCACCAAAATTTTGTTATCGCTATATATATCAAAAGAGAATTTATATTTGTTAAAATTTATTTTTTTTGAAAAATACTGCTAGCAAATATATAGGGACACTACAAAGTCAAAATTAATAAAAGAATATAAAGAATGTGGATTTGTAAATGCTAAGGATAGTGCTGAAAGGATTGAGAATGAAATTAAGATTGAATGTGTGTTTATTCAAAAACGTTAAATTCATAGAAAACAACACTATGATGAAAATTTATCTCAACCCACACAACTGAATCTTGAGTCTGCTAAAGAGTCTTTTCGAAATCACTATTTCTTATATATTGTAGATCAAACAATTATCTCACATGATAGAAGATTTGAGCATTATAGCACATGTGAAAATATATTTGGATTCTTGTTTAGCATTGAAATGCTTAGATCATTATCTGATAGGGACTTGAAAACATGTTATAAACATCTTGAAACTTGTTTAAAGAATGACGATTCTCTTGATCTTGATGGTGAAATTTTGTTTGAAGATTTGAAAGTTATTAGAGAAATTTTAACAATTGCATCAAAATCAAGCTATAGGATATTGAGTTCTTTAAAGGCTTTTAATTATTTTTCTAATGCATGCATAGCTTTATAGAATAATATTGACTATTCCTATCAGTGTTGCCTCTGGTGAGAGAAGTTTTTCTAAACTAAAATTATTAAAATCTTATTTGAGATCTACTATGTCACAAGATAGATTAAATAGTCTTGCGTTGATTTCAATTGAAAATAATATTTTGAAGAACCTTGATTTTGAACAAATTATTAATGATTTTGCAACAAAAAATACTAAGAAGAAGAAGTATCTTTATAGTGGTTTATGTTTTGATGTAGTTTAAATATTGATTTAAAGATCCATACTTGTATTCTTTTTTCACAATGTCAAATGAAAATGTGTTTTTTATCCAATTATTTCTTTAATCCCTATATAAATTCAAAGGACCGGCCCTGTATATATATATATATATATATATATATATATATATATATATATATATATATATATATATATATATATATATATATATATATATATATATATATATATATATATATATATATATATATATATATATATATATATATATATATATATATATATACACACTACTAATATTTGTGTTCCCTCCTATGTGGGACTAAAATGAATTCTTTCAAATTCACTTTCAAATTAGTTCTTACTTGTGCTCATGTATTGTCCAATTAATGTCAATACCTCATTCCAATTCCAACTCTAAGTTGTCATCTTACCAAGATTTCCTGCAATCCCCCAATTGAATTAAAAAAATGAATTTTAGAAGTAGCGTCAAACATTTTTAAGATTGTGCATAAGCGAATGTATCTACAACTTGAATCTTTGCGTAGCAAGTAGGATTCCGATTCAACAAGAGTGACACAAATGTCTTGAACTCTATCTTAGACATCAAAATCGCACACATCCTTTTCTTAAGGTGTATTCTAATAGCCCGTACTTTAATGGCCCTGCACGTGTATTTCGGTTTAGTGAAGGCTCTAGGAATTCTGCCTCAAAATTCCATAGGAACCGACCTAAGTTCCACAATAACATAGGTAAGTCTGTCAAGAGTACTTCTGTAGACTAGGTATTCCCTTATACAGAGTATTGATCTCATTAAGAATTTCTATCATCTCATCCTCTTATTACATCAGGATTCTTGCTTTCTTGCATGATCATCTCATATTACTCACAACTTGTTACTACCCATAGAACATGTTTCTCAGGATCTCCAAACATCTAGGTCAAGTTACCATCATGAGCAAATCATTTCTTTATAGGCATTAGTTCCATCTTATTGGATGTATTATGTAACACCCTAATTCCCCATCAAATATTAATAAGAAATCATAATAAATTTTTTTCAAAATAATAAACATAAAGCCAGAACATGCAATTAGGATACCACACCTTTCAAAGATATCAAACCTGCTCATTTGTTAAAGATACATAACATGGTTTAGGAGGAATCAAAACAAAATTTATAATCCTTAAACATTACTTTTTATTACGCAACAGAAAATCATAGTTAATAACAAAAGTCATTTGCATTCTACGGGCAAACGATAAATTATTCAATCAATAGGGAGTTCATACGAATCCTAAACAAATCATCAAATAAAAAAACATCTAAGCGTTCATTCCCCCTGGTGTTATGTATCAGAGCAACGACGCCAAACTCTAATAAAGACGAAGAGCAACATCTTCCAAGCTACCTCGCTAGCGGACTAATCCTGATTCCCTGCATGTTGCCCACGTGGAGGCAACATTCAAATAGAATGGGTGAGATATCACAATAATATAATAGATAGTAGAATTATAAGTATATGAAAAATATACATATTGAAGAAAAATTATGCAGTGAGATAGACACTAACTCAATGCATGTGATACCAATAGAGCATAAGCCCTCATCATAAAGCCAAATAGGGCAATAATAGGGCATGAGCCCTCAACAACAAGGCATAAGCCCTCAAAAATTTGCCAATCCAGGCCAACAACAGGGCATAAGCCCTCAACAATGAATGCATGTAACGCTAATTGGCAACAACATACTCATGCAAATACAGGGCATAAGCCCTCAACGTTACACCATTCCAGGCAAGCAATAACATCATCATCATGCGATATATTATGCAATTCATTAATACATTGTTCATACTATAGCAACCTGCCCTAAAAATAACCTTTAGAGTCGCCACCTATTCTACCAAGGCGAATAGGAAACCTTACGCAGTTAAGAGATTCGGGGTAAGATACTATATTCAGGTCGAGGGAAGGTGTTAGGCACCCTCAACCCTTTCCTAAGGTTTACACTATAAGGTTAAGGTTTATGGCAAAGAAATAAAGAGAGGTAACAGACAGTTAATACGGTTAAAAGCTAATTATATGGAAACATGATTAGAGTTTGGAAGAGGGGGACTCGCCTTGTTACCAAGTGCCTACGTACCTCCTTATGGAGGATTAGAGTCTACGTAGTTCGGGGCAGGGTTGTACGCCTTAGATTTTCATATGAAGGTGTTTGAAGGCTTTTTGAGTTGCCTTATCGTAGTTTTTGAAATGCGAAGTTCGAAGGTATTTTGAATTACCTTATCGTAGATTTGAAAATCGAAGGGATGGAAATCTGCAGTTACGTGGTTTAGTGTGTTTTAAATGTTTGGGCGTACAACCCTGATTTAATTTGTTACCATTAGTTGTGATAATCAATAGGTTTGATTACCATGGCTAACGGATTGAAGGGAGGATTGCTAACCATTATAATCGATAGATTCGATTATCACGAATAACAAATGTGTGTATTTTAAATAATTTTAATTTGATCGTTATCCCTCATAATCAATAGATTTGATTACGAATAATAACGAATTTGATAAAGGGGAAAAGCTAATCATCGTAACCAATATATTTGGTTAAAACCATTTAGCAGGATGAATGTTATTTTAATTTGTATTTAATTATTTAAAGGATTGATTATTACCCACCGCGATCAATTAATTTAATCGAAGCGAATAAAATTCTAAAATTGTTTGGTGAAAACCTAAGTCGGTTGGAAAACCCTAATCCTAGTACTTTGGCCACCGGCCAGTGGGATTAGGCAAACCCTAACGCATTATAAACTTTTCTAGGGTTGTTGTGATTTTTATAATTAAAATTAATTAAAATATATTAAATCGATTTAATCGGGAAACATGTTAAGCCTAATCCTAATTTAATTGTATTATTTCTACATGTAATGAAAATATATGGATTTGATAATATTATTATACAAATAACATAGAAACAAGTAAATAAATAAAATATTTTAAGAAACCTGGCGTGTTATCCTACGTGATGGTTCTATAAGTGTCCATGGTGTGCTTTCATCCTGGGGCAGAGATTTGAGCAATTTTGCAATCTGATGGTGGTGACTGAGGACATACCGTGGGCGCACAAAGGGGAGGACGCACTAGATCTCATGAGAAATCCTCATAAAAATTAAAGGATGCACCTGGGATTCGAACTGGCGTCTTAACGGTGACCAGCAAAACCCTTCTCCATCCACGCTGCTGGGCTGTCTTTGTTAAGATAATGTGCCCCTTTTATTAAATAGGAAAATAGAGTCTTTAAATAAATTTTCAAACCAAGTCAACTGGGCCCCAGTAACGTGCTGAATGGCGAATGGGGAATGGAGAGAGAAAACGAGTGCGTAGATCATCCAACCAGAATGCAAGATTGGTCCACGCAAGCATTGACTCCACCCTGCAAACATCAAATCACCGCCGGCGGCGGTTTCTTCATCTTCTCCGATGGGAGCAAATCCCAGGCACCTGTGATATGCACGAAAACAACAAAAAAACAACCCAAATCCCATATATTCATCCTTGCGAATCTCATGGAACCATTCTTTTAGATTGAAACGCCCTGTAACCGTGACTTTGAGGAATCATGACCTTGATGCCCTAACAATGGCAGGTCGTGATTCATGCCATGAAATTCCCATGTTTTACGTCAGTCTTGTCCTAAATAGCTTCATGAACGCAATCATGCGCCTGCAACTTGTTAATTCATCGTGAATCAATAAATATGAGTTTCAAAGAAACCTTACCTTGGATGCAAGCAAGTCACACGCTCTTATGGATGCTTGGGATAATATAAAGCCCTGGATCGATTCCTGGGAGCCTGAGGAGTGCGAATGACCGCTTGAAATCGATAGGGAAGGCCTGGAAATTGCACACGAATTTTGCCACTTTTCTTGAAACTTTGTCCCTTAAACCCTAGCTCCTTTTTTCCCCAAGACTGCGTCCCCCCCTGATCTTTAGGTCTTATGCTTTTATATGAGAGTGAAATTAGGTTTGAATCTTGGTTTGAGATTGGATTATTTGATGACATGGAAATTTGAAAAGATTTGCATACAATCTTTCTTATTTTGGTCACAACACTATTTTGTGCATATTTTTCCATTAAATCTTAACCATTGGATGATATTTGAGTTGATTTGAATTTAAAAAAATGAATACTTGATTTAAGTAGAATTATTCCATATTTTATATGTTTTATAAGTATTTAAATGAATAAATATTCAAATAAATAATATAAATATTATAAAATAAAATAATTAGTTTAGGAGTCCATATGAAGCCCAAAGTCATGCTAAAAAGTCCAAAAGTTAGGCCCATTGGTCAAGAAGACAAAATTACTTAATTAGGGCTTTATGTATTCATCCGAAATCGGCCAACTTCTAAGCCTTGTATCTCCTTCCATATTTGACATATGACCATGTTCTAGGACTTTTTGGAAAGCTCAAAGAGTCCTCTAAATGACCTTTTTGGTTTCATCTCAGTTGAAGTTTCTATGCTCAAGTTATGAGCTTTGACCCAAAAGGTGTTTTTGTTGACTTTTTGGAGGACCTATAATCTCTTTGACCATATCTCTTGAATGAAGCATTTCTGGCATTGGCTTCTGAGAGACAAAGTTGTAGAAAATCAAATTTCCTTCAAAATAGGCTTTTAGTGAGAAATTTTTGATAAAGTATGAGAGAGTTATGCCCAGTCAAAGTTGAGTTGACTTTCTCCTATAAAAAACCCTAATTTGAACCTTTGCATTTGTTCATTTCTGAGTTTTTATTAATGGATCATGATCAACCTTTGATCAAATGATGGATATAACCTCACATACTTGATGTTGACAAAAAGTCAGGAGTTTTGACTATACTTTGACCATAGTTTGACTTTTAGGTCAACATAGTCGATTATTCATCATATGAGCCATTGAGTGAGTAATCCTTGGGATTGAAGCTTGACTTTTGACATGGAGATGCTTTGATACACGTGAGACACCTTGGGATCCATTTGAGACCTTAGAAATTCAAATTCCTTTGATAAAGTGCAAAACCCTAGTTTTGGATAGGAGAGAGTGACTTGAGAAAACCTTAGAGCCTTGAGTTATTGGAGATGAAATGAGGAACCTTTGATTGAATATAGGCGGGCAAATTTTGGGGTATGACAGCTGCCCCTGTTCAATCTTCTTAAACCTGAAGAGTCAGATAGGCACGTCTGCCTATCGTAATCAAGAGGTTGAAGATGATTGAACACTGAAATACCCTGAAATTTGCATTTATCGGGAAGAGGTTCCGTGGGAGATGGGCTTAAAGATGCCACCCAAGGTAAATACCATTTTCGGAATATGAAGCAAATACTTTGTGGAAGGAACCGGATGCTTTGATTGTAGCATAGCCTAAAAAGGCAACCTGAATTTTATGCAAATGTTATGATGCATGCGATGCATGATGCAGTGAACTTCTCAAAATAAATGAGATCCATGTACGTATATGCATGATGTATGAATGAGGTATGTTAGTTGAATGAGGCATGATTGTCAGTTGAAGTATGTTTGTAACTTTTGAAAAAGAAAAATAAAACCTTTGTTTGTTGATGACATTTTGGAGGAGATCATTGCCGAGGGACTAACGTGATAAACCCAATTGAAGAACCGTTTGAAAAACCTTGTGATAGGGAAAATAAACCCATATTTGCTACCGGAGATGATATTAATTAGCAAGAAGATTTGAAGGAGATCACTGCCAAGGGACTAACGTGATAAATAACGTAGCTAGTAATAAAGAGGGTTCGTCGTTCGCTGTGTGGAAAGTAATTACCTTGCTATGGTGCTAGCAAGGGTTTGCAGTTTGTAGGTAACCCACTTACTATAGTTCTAGTAAGTCATCGCAGTTGGTATACCCACTCACTATCATAGTTTTAGTAAGTTTATCGTAGATGGTGTGGCCCACTTACTATAGCTCTAGTAAGTCGTCGCAGTTAGCCATACCTTCTTGCTATCGTAGTTGGAGCAAACTTATCGTAGATGGTGTGGCCCACTTACTATAGTTCTAGTAAGTCGTCGCAGTTAGCCATACCTGCTTACTATCGTAGTTGGAGTGAGTTTATCGTAAATGGTAAGGTCCACTTACTATTCAGTAAGTCGTCGCGGTTGACCGTACCTACTCACTATCGTAGTTGGAGCAAGCTTATCGTAGATGGTGTGGCCCACTTACTATTGTTCTAGTAAGTCGTCGCAGTTAGCCATACCTGCTTGCTATCGCAGTTGGAGTAAGCTTATCGTAGATGGTATGACCCACTTACTATAGTTCTAGTAAGTCTTCGCAGTTAGCCATACCTGCTTACTATCGTAGTTGGAGTGAGTTTATCGTAGATGGTAAGGTCCATTTACTATTCAGTAAGTCGTCGCGGTTGACCGTACCTACTCACTATCGTAGTTCGAGCAAGCTTATCGTAGATGGTGTGGCCCACTTACTATTGTTCTAGTAAGTCGTCGTAGTTAGCCATACCTGCTTACTATCTTAGTTTGAGTAATCCCAAAAGGATCAAGCTCACCTACACCCATGGGATCCATTTGCCCCGGTTCGGACAAGTTTACCTGCATAGAAGATTGTTTGCTATAGTTCTATCACGTTTTCCTGCATGAAAAAGATTCACTTGTTTGGGGACTCACGACTCGAGGGTCGGAGAAAATAGCATGTCAAATATTCAAGACTCGAGGGTCGGAAAGGAAACGATATGTTTAAAAACTCACGACTCGAGGGTCGAACATCTACGACTCGAGGGTCGGAAAACAAACTAATCACAACACGCGGGTTGGAAACTCACGACTCGAGGGCCGGAACACACCTATCACAACACGAGGGTTGGAAACTAGACTATTGTAGTATGTGAATGCGCCGGATGATATGCATATGTATATGTTTTTATGAGTGAAATGATCAATAAGGTTGCTATCATCGGTAAGGTTACCGGGATACATCAATCAGGTGATTGGGGTGAATATTTCCGTAGGGTTGGTAGTCATCAGTAAGGTTACTGCCATCGGTAAGATTACCGGGAAGCATCAGTCGGGTGATGCGGTTTAGTACTAGAGTGATGACTTGGATGTTTTGACGTATGGGATAATGCTTATGCTCATGCATATGTTGATTGATGTAACGAGTGGAATGAAATAATGTCTTCTATAAGACTATCTGAAAAGGTTTCTGGAATGGATATGAAAATTTGTCTTAAAGAAGACTACCTGAAGAGGTTTTTTTTTTTAAGCAAAGGATAAGGAATGTCTCAAAGAAGACTACCTGGAAAAGGCTGAAAGATGCCTTAAAAGACTACCTAAAAAGGCTGAAAGATGTCTTAAAAGACTATCTAAAAAGGTTCTTGGAAAAAGAACGTCTTAAAGAAGACCACCTGGAGGGGTTCTGATCGGTAAAATAGCAAGTGTACTATTTTGCCTCTTGTAATAATAGGGAAAATTCCCCGAATGTCGATCTCAAGGACTGCGTAGTAATATCGAGTTCAAATTATAGATCAATTAAACAAAAACTAATATTGGGGTTTTGTTTGCAAATTGTCACTAAACAATAATTAAAATAAGCAGAAAAGTAAATTGGCTTTTTGACAAATATGAGTATTATGCTAGGGGTATAGTGTGTGATTGTTCCTGTAATAACCTTGGATTTAGATCTCTTCAACAAGTTCATAACCTTTAATTACCGCCCTTTAGATTATTTTCCCCTAAGTCCTTAGTGGGAAAACCTTTGAACATTCATCCTAACTCCTAAGTCCTTAGAGAATTATGATGAAATCAAGCCTTTATGTTATCAAGAGTTAACCGGTAACTATAGGGTATCCCTAGTGTGGACCTCCGATTTTTTTTTTAATACCGGGCCATACCTCTGATCTGTAGAGATACATGAACTGACTCTTTTTTGTCGCTTAATGCTTTCGCATTTTTGAAAATATCACAGAGTCGCCACCGACCTTTTATTTTATCCAATTAAGGAAAGGTTTATAAAAGACACAGAAAAAAGACCTTTAAGAAATTCTGGGTAAGGGGGTAGGTTATACAAAGGGAAGGTGTTAGCACCCTTTGTATCCATGGTTATCCATGGGCTCTTAAGTTTGCTTAGCTCACTTGTTTTTCGATCACTTTTCAATTGCTCTGAAATTGTTCATATGTGGCTTCAAATACCTTTGTAAATTGAATTTTGTAATGATCCGTGTGTGGATGTATACAAAATGCTTGTTTATCTTTCGAAAGATGTTTTGAAAAGAACGTTAACTTTGTAATAATCCGTGTTTGGATGTATACAAAGTATTGTCTTTTTTGAAAGTTTTGAAAAATCAACAGTGTATGAGAATTTTGTTTGTTTTGATTTGAGCAAGCAAACTAGGAGGTCTACCCTGAGTTGTAAGGTCTTTATCCTATTTCCTTTAAAAATCTATCCTTTCACCGGATATAAAAGCAAGGTTCGATTTTGTACTCAAAACAGTGAAATTTGACTTTGATTTTGAAAGATTGAAAAGGATTACCTGAAGAGGTGCAAGTGTGATTGTGATTGGATTCAGATATTTATCTTTGAAGTTAGTGATCTAACGGTTCAATTTTATCTTTGACATACACGCAGTTTATATTTGCTGGAAATTAAAGTGCGGAAATGTAAAGTGCGGAAAGTAAATCTACGCTATTACATCGATTGTGCGGGAAATGTAAACTAGCCTATTTACATGAATTTGACATCCTATACATTTATCTAGGAATTTAAATTGCAAGAAAAATAAAAGGCATGTTTTTGGATTTTTTATGATTTATTTTAATTATAATTAATGCATAATTAATTAAATTAAAATGAAGAAAAAAGATGAAAATAGATTTAAACCTAGAAATTAAGTTTAAAATATTTACAAAATATTTGTTAATTAATTTTAAAACAAAACTAATTTTTTTGGAATTTTTTGGAATTGATTTAAGTTAATTAAAACATAATTATGTAAATAATTATACAAATAATTAAAACTTAAAAAGAAAATTATTCAAAATATGTACAAAATTAGTTTATAATATATAAACAATATTTTATATAAAGAACAATTTTTTTTTGGGATTTTTGATTGGTTAGAATAATTAAAAAGAAAATATATAAATATATACTAATTAATTATGCAAAATATTGAAATTTTGAAGAAAAATAAAATATCTTTATTTCAGAAAATAATATATTATTTTAGAAGTCTAAAAATATTTTTTGTGTATTTTTTGGATTTTTAAAACTATTTTTAATTAATTTATCAAAGAAATTAAAATAAAATAGAAAATAAAATAGAAAATAAAAGGATACTGATCCTGTGTGGTAATCAGTGAGGGAGCATGGTGGGGAAGAGTGATCTGGCGCGTGGGATTGATTTTTAGTGGAGATCAAGGGCTGAGATTTTGAGTCACATGGCACACGTGATTAGAGGTGTAGCATGAGATCATGCTGACTTTGAGAGTCCAGCGTGGGACCCACGTTCAGTTGACTGGCGAATAGGAAGACAAGGACAGGCCACGCGTGCAGTCAAAGGGTCCTCATCACTATTCATCATCTTCTTCAATTTACCTATGGAATTTGCTGCGGATTTTCCTACAACTTTACCTGCGGATTTTGCTTCAGATTCTCATGCTTTCAAAAACCTACAAAAATGGTCATTAACAAAAACAAGGGGCACCCAGGTCGACTTAAAATGACCTCCTGAACACGATGGTGGCATTAGTTTTGGCTAAAAACGCCTGCATCATGGGATTCGAAAGTTCACATATTTGGAACCTCAAGAATGGCACATGTGTATTCTCACGTTAAGACTTGCATGTGAGGGTTCAAATCTTCCCTAAACCATCTTAGCAACTTGTTAGAAGCGTTAGTTGGCGTTAAAACATGCTTAGTTATGAGATTCGAAAATTAGAAAAGTACATGAATATGTAACTTTTTAAAGCATGAGTTTTATGTACATGTAACCATGAATTATGATCTTAACTTACTATATTAGATCCCAGGAGATGATTGGAATGATTGGTTTGTATTGATATTGATTGGAATATTGAATTTGAAAATTACAAAGTGTATGGAAATTTTGAGAAATTTGATGAGTTTTCTTGCTATACTCTTGCTATATTTCGTGGGTGTGTTGGCTCTCTTTTGTTGCTGAAATATCTTGAGCTATTTATAGGCCAAGATGTGCTTAAATTTGAAGCTAAGAAGCATTGATGGCTTTTGTTGAAATTTTGGCTTTCAAACTTAAGTTTCAAGCAACCTTGGCTTGCTCTTCACACTTTTCCCTTAGCCTTTCCTTGAATCTTCTTTGCTGCAGAATATTGACTATTTTTTGATGAGTCATGCTTAGAAATTAAGCTACCATTTATCCATCCATTTTCCTTTTAATTTTATTCTTAAAATAAGATAAAATCAAGCAAAAAATGAATAAAAATGGTGTGGGCTTAGTCTTGGTCGTGGGAGGCCCATAGTAACATGGAAATGATGTTTGAATGCTGAAAACTTGGCCCCATTTGGAAAAAATACATTTTTGAACAATGTTGATTTCATGCATTTTCCCAAAATTTAGCCAACTTCAACAAGGTGTAAATCCTTCAATTTTTGTCATATGAAGGAGATCTTGCACTTTTTAGAAACCTCAAAGAGTCCTCTAACCAATGTCTTTGGTCTCATGTCAAAATGATTTTTGAAGCTCCTTGTGTGTCCTTTTGAAAAAAGTGTCTTTTTGTTGACTTTGAAAATGACCTGTAATGTCTTTAATCATATTTTTCAAATGGTGAATCCAATGACCATGGGATCAATGGCATTTGAAAGATAATTTAATTTCCTTCAAAACAAGCTTTGGTTTGAATTTTTTGGATGAAGGATGAGAGAGTTATGATCAGTCAAAGTTGAGTTGACTTTTCAGGCAAAAACCCTAATTTTGAATCTTAGGGTTTTGTTGATTTTTGATCTTTCCTTGATGAATTATGATCATCCAATGATCAAATGATGAATCCTTTGACAAAATATGGACTTTGACAAAAAATTTCATTTTTGACTGTCTGTTGACTTTTTTGGTCAAACGGGTCGTCTGTTGACTGTTTGAGCTGCTGACGGTGCGTCTGAGTGAATTGAAGTTTGAAAATTTGTATGATGGTACTTTGAGATATATGGATGTGTATGAAATCCATTTGAGCTCTCAAAAACTTGTTGCTCCTGTAAAAACAAGAAAAACCCTGATTAGGGACTGTTTGTGTAGGAGACAGTTAAGCTTACCTGATTTTTGTGCAGTGTTGAGTCTCTGCTAATCGCGTGATATTCAGAAGACTTCTAGAACAAAAACCTTGGAATTTTGAATTGTGAAAGATTGATTTGATTGATGGTACAAAACACTGAGAATTGTACTGCCAGCAGTTTGGCTGTCGACTGACTGTTCAGGTATTGATGTAGCAGTTAGAGTGAAAAATCAACAGTCAAAGTTAATTTTCTTTTTTGTTGTTTTTTGTTTTTGTTTTATATGAAAAATGAAAGTTTATTTACATGACTTGTTAGAAAAACGCAGACATAATAAATAACTAATATTTACGGTATGCGGGCAAAATTACCGATAATAACCCTGAAAATCATTTAATGCACAGAAATAGGAATATTTGACTGGCAGAAAACACACAAAATATTATCTTAGTAATTAAGCAATATTATGACAAATAGTACAACATTTAATACTGACAGTACAAATATCACATACTATATTGAACAGTACGACGAATAAACTGTACATTTAAGAAATAAGAAATACGGCAAATTTTAAGAATGACGATTGATAACCCATGCTATGAACAATAACATGTAGATGATTGGGAGCATAACCATTGCAGGTCCACACTCCTCAGGACTGTGCAGGCAGAAGAAAGTCATGATCACCGTAGCAATGGTGATGACTGTAAGAAACAGTGTCTCTATCCACTTTGCCATTCTTGTCAGGGAAGAAGAGAAAGGATGGATTATGAAGATAGGAATTTGAAAGATGAATTGGAATTTGATGTGAGATTTTATGAAAGAAAATGAGAGGTATTTATAGAATGGAAAGAAGGAAAGAGACGTTGGGGAATGATGCGATTCCGTACAAAAGGAAAATTTGAGTGGAAGTAAGATTTGAAAGAAAGTGTATGATAGTGTTGGAAAAAGGAGAGATTTGATTTTTGAAAAAGAGATTTGAAAAGATTTTTGCAAATAATGGAATATAATACAAAAATTAGTGGGAAACAAAAGATAATAATAATCTACTTGTTACCAGTACAGTCTGAGTTTCCTGATTCTGCGCCTGCAAAAAAAAAGATTTAACTCTGTACCAATTGTGTCAGTACTATTTATCTGTAAATAAATAAATAGCATGTGTGAAGTAATAAACAGTATTTGGTGTTTGCGTAAGAATAAATTCAACTGCAAGCCAAGTTACTGTATAAGAAAGATTCTAAAAACTAGGTATTTCATATGTCAGGATATTTGTTGAAATAAAAATCCATGATTATATGAGACCCTTAATTTTCAGATTGGAGTTTTCTTGAAAAATATGTGGGCAAATTTTGGGGTATAACAGTTGCCCCTATTCAATCTTTTTAAACCTGAAGAGATTGTATGAAATCTGAAGGTAGAAGATGATTGAATATTTAGATGCCCTGAAAATTTGCACTTACCTTGATCAGAAGAGATGTTGGAAGTTGCATTTGAATGTCGTCTGCGAAACGTTGTTGGCAGATTGAAACATTACCTGAGATGGGCTTTCAGATGCCACCTGGTAAATGTGTTGATGGTTTGTTCATCAGCATGAATCCCTTGATTATATCTTGATGAAGGATTTGAAAGTCTTTGTGTTGACTGTTTCGGAACCGTCCAAGGTTACCGCTTTAAGTCTTGGAAGATAATCGTTACGGAACTTGTCCAAAGTTTTTTCCGATTTAGATTTTGGAAGTTGATCATTGTGGAACCGTCTGAGGTATCGCTTTAGATCTGCAACGTTAGATCGTTTTGGAACCGTCTGAGGTATCGCTTTAGATCTGCAATGTTAGATCGTTTTGGAACCGTCTGAGGTATCGCTTTAGATCCGCAATGTTAGATCGTTTTGGAACCGTCTGAGGTATCGCTTTAGATCCGCAATGTTAGATCGTTTTGGAACCGTCTGAGGTATCGCTTTAGATCTGTAACGTTAGATCGTTCTGGAACCGTCTGAGGTATCGACTTTGATCTGTGATGCTTGTTTTTTGAGTTGGTAAGTGATCAGAATGAATCTTTGGCTTGATTATATCTGAGAGAACCGTTCATGGAATTCAGGTGAACACGGCATGTGATTGAGAACATCTTTGTTGAAGATATCTGCCTACCTGAAAAATCAAGTTAGTGATATGCAATGTTTATGATGCATGTAAATGTGAGATATTCCCGGAGAAATATGCATGTTATGTTGTGTATGAATATGCGCATGATGCATGATGTATGATGTATGATGTATGAATATGATGTACGAATGTGAATATGTGAATGTGAATATGTGAATGTGATGTATGAATATGATGTATGAATATGAATATGTGAATATGTGAATGTGATGTCAAGCTTCTAATTGGAAAAATAAATTCCCACTAGTCAGCTGGACATGAATGTATTGTGATCGTTGATGATCTTTTGTCTTGCTTGAGTACCCTCGTCTGGGGAAATTCTTTGAGAACCCGGGTATCCCGTTGAAGGATCTTTGACTACTGCTTGGGGAACCAAAGGTAGCTGGAAGTTCTGATGCCCTTTCAAATGGGAATGAGGAAGATGCATAATCCTCCGATGCACTATCTGACCAAGTCCGGGTGCGGGGATCACACCTTCTGAAGATAGTAATCTGGAACAACCCTGCTGGGGAATAAGACTTCTTTTGAAGAGAAAATCTTTTTGAGGAATTTGCTGAGAAATGCGTTTCTCTTGGTGATTTCCTTCTGATGGAATGATGTCCAGATGATCGGGACATTTCCTGAATGCCATTCCTGTTTTTCCTGGTAAACATCAATCATATTCAAATGCATATGTTCATTCAAAATTATCATTGGGACGCTTACGTATTTAAACAGAAAAAATGAAAATAGTGATTTTTGAAAGAGCTGCATTGAAAAGAGCCATGATAGGCGGGTTAGCACAGGGAGACAACAATCCTAGAAGTAGGAAACTGTCAGAAAGTTTTGAAAAGTATTTATGAAGATAAATAGCTATGTGAAAACGATCCAGTCAAGTTTCAACTCTGCTATTGCCAATCTGTCTTCGAGCATCTCATCCCTCACTTGTTGGAAGAAAGTGATTAGACTGATCGGTGTCTTTGAGGTGTTGAATCTTGATGGTGAGTAGGCAGCTGAACGGAACACAGTGGTATGCTTCATTCCCTAACTTTTGCCTAGGCCGCCCTTTCAGGTTTTCAGCCTACCGGGATTGTATTTGTTTAGTCTCTAATTTTTGCCTGGATCGCCCTTTCGGGTTTTCAATCCACCGAGACGCTCATTTTTTGCCTAAGTTGCCCTTTCAGGTTTTCAACTTAGCGAGCTGTTTTTTTTTTTTTTTTAAGAGAAGTATTTTTTGACTATGTCAGCATTCACAGGGTGTGGGAAATCCTCGCCATCCATGGTGGTAAGCAACATGGCGCCGCCGGAGAATATTTTCTTGATTATGAATGGTCCCTCGTAGGTGGGAGTCCATTTGCCTCTGGGATCACCTTGTGGTAAGATGACGCGTTTGACAACCAAGCCACTAGTTTGGTATGCTTGACTTTTGACTTTTTTGTTGAAGGCTTTGATCATGCGCTTTTGGTATAGCTGACCATGACAAATAGCTGCGAGCCTTTTCTCATCAATCAAGTTTATCTGGTCCAACCGTGTTTGAATCCAATCATCTTCGTCTAGATTGGCTTCTTTCATAATCCTTAGGGAAGGAATCTGAATTTCAATTGGAAGAACTGCCTCCATACCATAGACTAAGGAGAATGGAGTTGCCCCTGTTGAAGTACGCGCAGATGTGCGATAACCATGAAGAGCAAAAGGTAACATCTCATGCCAGTCTTTGTAGGTTACTGTCATTTTTTGTATGATTTTCTTGATGTTCTTGTTGGCAGCTTCCACCGCGCCGTTCATCTTTGGTCGATATGGAGAAGAATTATGATGTTTGATCTTGAACTGTGTGCAAAGTTCAGTAATCATTCTGTTGTTTAGATTTGTGCCATTGTCCGTGATAATCCGTTCAGGGATGCCGTACCGACAAATGAGATTGTATTTGATGAACCGGGCTACCACATTTTTGGTGACAGAAGCAAATGAAGCTGCTTCTACCCACTTTGTGAAGTAGTCAATAGCGACCAGGATAAAGCGATGTCCGTTGGAGGCAGTAGGTTTGATTTCTCCAATCATATCAATACCCCACATTGCAAAAGGCCAAGGAGCCGTCAGGACGCTTAATGGAACTGGAGGTACATGTACTTTGTCAGCGTAT